>NC_091977.1:22705288-23005288 GCF_044704955.1 Pristiophorus japonicus
TGGAGCTGCGCTCATTCAGGCAAGTGGAAAGGGTTCCATCACACTCCTGACTTGTGCCTTGTAGGTGGTGGAAAGGCTTTGGGGAGTCAGGATATGAGTCACGCGGTGCAGAATACCCAGCCTCTGACCCGCTCTTGTGGCGTCATTATTTATGTGGCTGGTCCAGTTAAGTTTCTGGTGAATGGTGACCCCCAGGATGTTGATGCTGGGGGATTCGGTGATGATAATGCTGTTGCATCCTGTACTGTGGTTTTTGTAAGTGCTGTGCCAAGTCAATGTTACAACAGAGCAGGAAGTGAGGGTGAGAAGGAGGAATCCTGCAGGTTGGCAGAAACTGGACTGGGTGCAAGCCTGAGATGCAGTGCTGGATGCATTCAGGTTGGTGGCCAAAGACCAGATGGTTGAGGGCCATCATGGTAGTAAGGGCTGCACTCTAGCCAGTGGGAACAGGAGAATGTGCTGGCAGGGGGAGCAGAGGGAAGGTGACCAGTGAGTGAAGGGTGGGGCAGGAGCCCTGGGGTAAGTGGAGCAGGATCAGGGGATCATGGGTTGTAGGATCACCAGGAACAAGGATGTGCGGCTGGAGGACAGATGGCCTTGTCCCGTGATACTAAGGGATGGATTTTGTGGGGGGTCAGCAGGAGCGATCAATGGCGGGTCAGGTGGGAAAGTGTTTCTTTCCCCCAGTGGGTCAGGACCCCACTGTGAACCCGCTGCCACACGCCTTTCCTGATGTCAGGTCTGTAAACGCGGAGCAGATCCGACACACAGTGGGGTTCAGAGCAGGGGACCCAATTCAGATAATTAGTGGCTCGTTTAGAGCCACTTAAGAATGAATTTCAGCTCACCTTCTGCATTTGAAAGCTCACCAGCAGTGTCCACACTGGTTGTGGACCACGTATGTCAGGCTGAGGCGGGAGTTCAGTGGCCATTGAATCAGCTTCAAATGTACAGTCAAATCTCCCACCTTACAGAGATATCTTCTCTCAGCCACAAACACTTCCTCACTGCATTTCCACAATAGATTCACCATGCTGCAAGTCTTTACACAAGTCTTCATCCAGTCTGACCTCATTATCTCTCTCACCATTGACAGATCGCTTCTGTCATCTCTACTTCACCTGCCATGAGCCTGAGTGCCCTTTATACTCTCTCACCTTGGTCGTCAGAATCCCACCACGATCAGCCCCAACACCAGCAGCACCAACGACACCACCAACCTTCTCCGCAATCACCTGATGCTGCACAGGACAAAAGGCATCAGCACCGGACCACATTGCTGGCAGCGAGGTCAGGAATGACCTCACCATGGCCAGATTTACTTCAGTTGACACTGTACACCCTGGTTGCCACTTGATGTGCCAGGTTGGCACCATCCCACACCAACACCATAAAGCATCCTTGCAATATCCATCCCATTCCTCTCAAACTCATCATAATTTTGGGGGGTACCGTTTTGTCTTACCATTCACTGCAACTTACTAAGCCACTTCCAAAGGTGCACACAAATCTGTCCAAGAACGCAAAGTGTTGAAAATAAAGGTTTCAATATTTGACACATTAACAGAAATTTGACGTGAACATTGGATAAAACACTCAAGTCTCTACCCTTGTGTGAAGTTAGTTAGTGAGATTGCGCTAGGATGAGGGTGAGTGTGAGGGTTGGCGAGTGAGATGGGGATGTGAAAATGTAGATGGAGAGAGAGGGATGGGTGGAGGTGCAAGGTAAGTTGGTGTGAGTAAGGATGTGCAGGAGTAAGGTAGGGAAGGCAGAGTGATCGGGATGTGATGAGTGGAACAGCAGGACGAGGTTGAGTGTGGCTTTGCAGTAATGTTTCGTGATCTACTGAAATCATTGAAAGGTTTGTGCCATTGCAGTCTGGTCCTCCTGATGACATCCCTGCTCATGCCCTCCTGTGCATTGTGTAACCAGGCTGTGTTGATCTCCTGGGGAGGTCTCTTCCGCCCATGGTGCTTTGACTTCTTCAATAGGCATATGGAGGGAGCCATTGGAGAGCCTGGGTGCAGCCATGCACCTCTGTGCAGCAGCTCAATGCTGTAGAACACTGACAGTACAACTGTCAAAATAAAATTGGCCATGGTCCTTTTAAGGAAACCGGCTGATGACCTGTTATCGAATGATGTCACCAGACTCGCTCCCTCCAATTGGCCCGGGAAATGCGTGAGGCGGGCTTAACAATTCTAATCAACTGAAAGTAATTCTACAGAGCGGGCTGGAGCCAGTAGTGGGGTCAGGACCCACCATTGACTTCGCCCACTACGGACCCGCCGAGGTCAGAAAAATCGCGGCCTGAGAGTGGGAGATGTGGACTTCACAAAGAGGAGAAGGGGTTGTGAGAGGATTGGGCAAACAGGGCTATCGAAAATGCAAGATAGAATGGAAAGCAGGCGGCATTGTATGAGCAAGGCTTGGCTTTGGAGGAACAAAAGGTAAGTATATAGTAACTTTACCAGCTTTACCTTCCAGTTTTGGTATAAAAAACCTTACGGGTGAGACTGATGTCCACAGGTATGACAAAGTCATTCCACAATGCGTGCGATAGGCAGGATAGGTGTGTCAAAATCACAACAGTACAACTAAAGTGTACATGTTAGCCTTCACCCCCTGGATAGTATTCTGGTAATGAACTCATTGCTCACTCATTGTGAAAGCTGCCTGACTTTTATTCTGTTGAAATGAATAGAATGAAAATCGGGCAGGTTGTACAATAGAAACATAGAAACATAGAAAATAGGTGCAGGAGTAGGCCATTCGGCCCTTCGAGCCTGCACCACCATTCAATGTGATCATGGCCGATCATGCAACTTCGGTTCCCTACTCCTGCCTTCTCTCCATACCCCCTGATCCCTTTAGCCGTAAGGGCCACATCTAACTCTCTTTCGAATATATCCAACGATCTGGACTCAACAACTTTCTGTTGTAGAGAATTCCACAGGTTCACAATTCTCTGGGTGAAAAAGTTTCTCCTCATCTTGGTCCTATATGGCTTACCCCTTATACTTAGACTGTGACCCCTGGTTCTGGACTTCCCCAACATCGGGAACATTCTTCCTGCACCTAATCTGTCCAATCCCATCAGAATTTTATTTGCTTCTATGAGATCCCCTCTCATTCTTCTAAATTCCAGTGAATATAAGCCAAGTCGATCCAGTCTTTCTTCATATGGGGTACAATGGGTGGATATTGCACCCCATTGTACCCCATTGGACAAGGTCACCGCCCAGATGGCGAAGTTGAAACTCTACCTCAAAGTGTGACAAGCAGCATCACAGAAACAGTAGTAGTCCATTCAGCCCCTCGAGCCTATTCATTCATTCAGTTAGATCATGGCTTATATACACTTCAACTCCGTTTTCTTGCCTTTTATCCATATCTCTTGCTACCCAAACCTAACAATAATCTACTGATCTTAGTCTTGAAATCTTTTATTGTCCCCCAGCATCCTTAGGCTTTTAGTGGAGAGAGTTCCAGATTTCCACTAGCCTTTGTGTGAAAAAACAGCTTCCTCAATTTTAAGATTATGCCCCCTTGTTTTGGATTTCCTGCACTCGAAGAAATAGTTTCTCTGTCTCTGGGGGTGTGGGAAAGAAAGACTTGGATTTATATAGTGCCTTTCACGACCACCGGATATCTCAAAGTGCTTTACAGGCAATGCAGTACTTTTGGAGTGCAGTCACTGTTGTAATGTGGGAAACATGGCAGCCAATTTGCACACACCAAGCGCCCACAAACAGCAATGTGATAATGACCAGATAATCTGTTTTTGTGATGTTGATTGAGGGATAAATATTGGCCAGGACACTGGGGATAACTCCCCTGATTTTCTTCGAAATATTGCCATGGGATCTTTTACATCCACCTGAGGGGGCAGACGGTGGCTCAGTTTAACATTGCATCTGAAAGCCGGCACCTCCGACAGCGCAGCACTCACTCAGCACTGTACTGGAGTGTCAGCCTAGATTTATGTGCTCAAGTCTCTGGAGTGGGTCTGGAACTCACAACCTTCTGACTCAAAGGCGAGAGTGCTGCCCACTGAGCCACAGCTTTTAAAATACTGTAGATAGAGAGTAAAGGGGATCACACATGTCTTATCTTATACATTTTTTCATTTATGTTGTTGCCAACATATACTCCAGTGAGTTTAATTCTGTGAGTAACGTTTTCCAACTTTTAGGAAAAATTATCCATCTCATTCTTCTCTAAATCTTCAGTTTATTCAGGTTCTTTCAAAGGTATGGTTTCAAAAATAGCCCACCAATCCTAATATTAACTGGGACAACATTAGTGTGAAGGGTATAGAGGGAACGGATTTCTTAAAATACATTCAAGAGAACTTTATTGGCCAGCATGTAGCAAGCTCAACACGGGAGGGATCGGTTCTAGATTTAGTTTTCGGGAATGAAGCTGGGCAGTTTGAAGGGGTATTAGTGGGAGAGCACTTGGATGCCAGTGACCATAATTCAGTTAGATTTAAGGTAGTTATGGAAAAGGACAAGGTTAGACCAGAAATAAAAGTTCTAAATTAGGGAAAAGCTAACTTTGCTAAGCTGAGAGATGATTTAGCTATAGTGGACTGGAAACAGCTACTTGAAGGTAAATCAGCGTCGGAACAGTGGGAGGCATTCAAGGAGATCCGTGAGATTCAGGCCAAATATGTGCCCTTATAGAAAATGGGTGGGACTAACAAATCTAGAGCCCCCTGGATGTCTAGGGACATACAGGTTAGGATAAAGAAAAAAGGGAGGCTTATGACAGATACCGAGGGCTAAATACTGCAGAATGTTTCGAGGAGTATAGAACGTCCAGGGGTGAGATCGAAAGGGAAATTAGGAAAGCAAAGAGAGAGCATGAAAAATTCTTGGCAAGTAAAATCAAGAAAAACCCAAAGATGTTTTATAAATATACTAAGAGCAAGAGGATAACTAAAGAAAGCATAGAGCCTATTAGAGATCACGAGGGCAATCTGTGTGGAGGTGGAAGATATGGGTATGGTTCTTAATGACTACTTTGCGTCTGTTTTCACAAAGAGAGGGGAGTTTTAGTTATTCTCTTGCTCTTAGTATATTTATAAAACATCTTTGGGTTTTCCTTGATTTTACTTGCCAAGAATTTTTCATGCTCTCTCTTTGCTTTCCTAATTTCCCTTTTAATCTCACCCCTCGACTTTCTATACTTATCGAGGAGGAGTATGAAATATTAGATGAAATAAACATTCTGAGAGAGGAGGTATTAAGGGGTATAGCAGCTTTGAAAGTGGATAAGTCCTGGTTGAAGTGTATTCCCAGGCTGTTAAGCGAAGCAAAAAAGGAAATAGCAGAGGCTTTGACCATCATTTTCCAATCCTCTCTGGCTTCAGGTGTAATGCCAGAACACTGGAGGATTGCTAATGTGGTACTTTTGTTTAAGAAGAGAGAAAGGGATAGAACGAGTAATTACAGGCCAGTCAGCCGAACCTCAGTGGTGGAAAAATTATTGGAAAAAATCCTGAAGGACAGGATAAATCAACATTTAGAAAGACAAGGGTTAACCAGGGACAGTCAGCATGGATTTGTTAAAGGAATGTCGTGTCTGACTAACTTGATTGAATTTTTCGAGGAGGTAACCAGGAGGGTTGATGATGTATGTATGATGTGCGTATGATATAGTATATATGGATTTTAGCAAAGCTTTCGCTAAAGTCCCACATGCCAGGCTGGTCACAAGAGTAAAACCCCATGGGATCCAGGGCAAAGTGGAAAGTTGGATCCAAAATTGGCTCAGAGGCAAAAAGCAAAGGGTAATGGTTGATGGGTGTTTTTGTGTTTGGAAGGCTGTATACAGTGGGGTTCCACAGGGCTCAGTACTGGGTCCCTTCCTTTTTGTGGTATACATCAATGATCTGGATTTGAGTATAGGAGGTATGATTATGAAGTTTGCAGATGATACAAAAATAGCTTGTGTGGTTGATAATGAGGAAGAAAACTGCGGACTGTGGGAAGATATCAATCAACTGCTCAGGTGGGCAGAACAGTGGCAAATGGAATTTAATCCTGAGAAGCGTGAGGTAATGCATTTGGGGAGGGCTAACAAGGAAAGGGAATACACATTAAATGGTAGGACACTGAGAAGTGTAGAGGAACAAAGGGACCTGGGAGTGCATGTCCACAGATCCCGGAAGGTAGCAGGCCAGGTGGATAAGGTGGTTAAGAAGGCACACAGAATGCTTGACTTTATTAGCCGAGGCATAGAATATAAGAGCAGATGGGTTATGCTTGAACTGTCTAAAACACTAGTTGGGCCACAACTGGAGTAGTACGTGCAGTTCTGGTCACTGGAAGGATGTGATTGCACTGGTGAGGGTGCAGAGGAGATTTACGCGGATGTTGCCGGAAGTGGAGAATCTTAGCTATGAGGACAGATTGGATAGGCTGGGTTTGTTTTCCTGGGAACAGAGGAGGCCGAGGGGAGACCTCATTGAGGTGTATAAAATAATGAGGGGCCTAGATATAGTGGATAGGAAGGGCCTATTTCCCTTAGCAGAGGGGTCAACAACCAGGGGGCATAAATTTAAAGTAGTTGGTCGAAGGTTTAGAGGGGATTAGAGGGGCAATTTCTTCACGCAGATGGTTGTGGAGGTCTGGAACTCACTGCCTGAAAGGGTGGTAGAGGCAGAAACCCTCACCACATTTAAAAAATACTTGGATGTGCATCTGAAGTGCCGTAACCTGCAGGGTTACAGGCCTAGAGCTGGAAAGTGGGATTCGGCTGGATAGCCTCTTGTTGGCTGACGCGGATACGATGGGCCGAAATGGCCTCCTTCCGTGCTGTAAATTTCTATGATTTTATGATCCTATGATTAAAAATGCAGCCTCATTAATGATCTGTGCAAGGTTAGAAGAACCTGTTTTAATTTATAATGAAATCCCGTTGGGCTGCCTCCTAGTCTTTGACTGTCCTTGCTAATTATACTTTCCTATTGACTGTGAATTGTCAATAACAGCCAACCACCTTTGCTAATGGACATCTCAACAACATATGCACAAACACACACTTCGTGTCTCAATTTTCAATGTTGATGACCCTGCTTTTATCCACATCGAGGGGGAGAAATTGGCCCCCTTTTTGCCTCCTATTGGCGCTTCGGGGAGGGGGGAAGCGATAACAGGACGCTGCAAGCTTTGCTACAGGCGCGGCGAGAGCACCGATGCCCGCGAACTTCCCTTGCAGGTTAGCGATGGCGGTAATCCTTAACGCCACGATCCCCTGTGCCCTGGCGATCATGATGTCAACCCGCTGCGCAGCTCCCCCACATACTGCCCTAGATCCTAAATTCTGCTTCTGCCCCCTGCAGCATCGCCGGGCGTCAGCACCGGCAGCTGAAGGAGGCGTTGTGAGCTCAGCCGGCCGCTTGGTGAGCGGTAGCTAAAGGGATTGGTGGTGAGGTCGACGGAAAATGTTGTCTCAATCCTCTGTGCTCGGTTTTGTTTTTTTTTCTACTGCCACGATTGTTCGGCCCTGCCCTCTGTTCGAGCATTTGGAGCTGATGGTCACAGATGGCAGGTAGTCCATCCGTTACCGATAAGGGAAAGAAGAAGCCTGTGATCCCGGCAGCGTTGCATGGGACATTGTGCAATGTCCTGCCGCAAGAGCCCCTCTTGCCTGGTTTAGCACCCCCCAAAAAAGTGATTTAGTGCTCCACTCTTCTCCTGGAGCGCTAAACCAGAAGACAAACATAGGTCCCTTGCAGTCAGATTCAGGTGAATTTATAATGGGGAACAAAGAAATGCAAGACCAGTTGAACAATTACTTTGGTTCTGCCTTCATGAAGGAAGACACAAATAACCTTCCGGAAATACTCGGGGACCGAGGGTCTAGTGAGAAGAAGGAACTGAAGGGTATCCTTATTAGGCGGGAAATTGTGTTAGGGAAATTGATGGGATTGAATGCTGATAAATCCCCATGGCCTGATAGTCTGCATCCCAGAGTACTTAAAGAAGTGGCCCCAGAAATAATGGATGCATTGGTGATCATTTTCCAACAGTTTATTGACTCTGGATCAGTTCCTATGGTCTGGAGGGTAGCTAATGTAACACCACTATTTTAAAAAGGAGGGAGAGAGAAAACGGGTAATTATAGACCGGTTAGCCCAACATCAGTAGTGGGGAAAATGTTGGAATCAATTATTAAAGATGATGTAGCAGCGCATTTGGAAAGCAGTGACAGGATCGGTCAAAGTCAGCATGGATTTATAAACGAGAAATTATGCTTGACAAATCTTCTGGAATTTTTTGAGGATGTAATTAGTAGAGTGGACAAGGGAGAACCAGTGGATGTGGTGTATTTGGACTTTCAAAAGGCTTTTGACAAGGTCCCACACAAGAGATTGGTGTGCAAAATTAAAGCACATGGTATTGGGGTAATGTACTGACGTGGATAGAGAACTGGTTGGCAGGCAGCAGAGAGTCAGGATAAACGGGTCCTTTTCAGAATGGCAGACTAGTGGGGTGCCGCAGGGCTCACTGCTGGAACCCCAGCTATTTACAATATACATTAATGCTTTAGATGAAGGAATTGAGTGTAATATCACCAAGTTTGCAGATGGCACTAAGCTGGGTGGTGGTGGGAGCTGTGAGGAGGATGCTAAGAGGCTGCAGGGTGACTTGGACAGGTTAGGTGAGTGGGCAAATGCATGGCAGATGCAGTATAATGTGGATAAATGTGAGGTTATCCACTTTGGTGGCAAAAACACGAAGGCAGAATATTATCTGAGTGACGGCAGATTAGGAAAAGGGAAGGTGCAATGAGACCTGGGTGTCATGGTACATCAGTCATTGAAAGTTGGTATGCAGGTACAGCAGGCAGTGAAGAAGGCAAATGGTATTTTGGCCTTCATAGCTAGGGGTCTGAGTATAGGAGCAGGGAGGTCTTACTGCAGTTGTACAGGGCCTTAGTGAGGCCTCACCTGGAATATTGTGTTCAGTTTTGGTCTCCTAATCTGAGGAAGGAAATTCTTGCTATTGAGGGAGTGCAGCAAAGATTCACCGGATTGATTCCCAGGGATGGCAGGACTGACATATGAGGAGAGACTGGATCGACTGGCCTGTATTCACTGGGCTTCCCTCTATGGGCTCTTGCCGCTCCGTCGCCCATCCTGCTGTGCCTGCCCGCACTGCAATCAGCGACCGGGGCCCAAGAGGGTAGTGAATCTAGGGCCCAGAAGAGGTGAGGGCCCGGGGCAGCACGGGCCAGCCCACACTGTGATATGTGTGCGCACTAGGTCCGTGCAGCAGAGCTGGTCTCCAGTTAGTCTTGGGTAATCCTTGCCACTGGACCAAGACCTAACTCTGTCAAGCTCGTGTGGTGACTGGTGTGCAACGGCCACCACACGTTAAAAAAATCCAAGCACAGGCATCTTCCAGCCTTCAACATGTAGTTCTGGATCTGGAATATTAGGTCCTTCATGGAAACACCTGTGAACTGATCCCTTTTTGGCGTGGAAGCAAGTCATCCTCGCTTTGAGGGACTGCCTGTGATGATGGTGATTCATTGGAGTTTAGAAGAATGAGAGGGGATCTCATAGAAACATATAAAATTCTGACGGGACTGGACAGGTTAGATGCGGGAAGAATAGAAACATAGAAACATAGAAAATAGGTGCAGGAGTAGGCCATTCGGCCCCTCGAGCCCGCACCACCATTCAATAAGATCATGGCTAATCATTCAGCTCAGTACCCCTTTCCTGCTTTCTCTCCATACCCCTTGATCCCTTTAGCCGTAAGGGCCATATCTAACTCCCTCTTGAATATATCCAATGAACTGGCATCAACAACTCTCTGTTGCTTAGAATTTCACAGGTTAACAACTCTCTGAGTGAAGATGTTTCTCCTCATCTCAGTTCTAAATGGCCTATCCCTTATCCTAAGACTGTGCCCCTGGTTCTGGACTTCCCCAACATCGGGAATATTCTACCTGCATCTAACCTATCCTGTCCCGTCATAATCTGAGATGTTTCTATGAGCTCCCCCCTCATCCTTCTAAACTCCAATGTATAAAGGCCCAGTTGATCCAGTCTCTCCTCATAGGTCGGTCCAGCCATCCCGGGAATCAGTCTGGTGAACCTTCGCTGCACTCCCTCAATAGCAAGAACGTCCTTCCTCAGACTAGTTCCTGATGTTGGGGAAGTCCAGAACCAGGGGACACAGTCTAAGGATAAGGGGTAAGCCATTTAGGACTGACATGAGGAGAAACTTCTTCACTCAGAGAGTTGTTAACCTGTGGAATTCTCTACCGCAGAGAGTTGTTGATGCCAGTTCGTTAGATATATTCAAGAGGGAGTTAGATATGGCTCTAGCGGCTAAAGGGATTAAGGGGTATGGAGAGAAAGCAGGAAAGGGGTACTGAGGTGAATGATCAGCCATAATCATATCGAATGGTGGTGCAGGCTTGATGGGGGGTGAATGGCCTACTCCTGCACCTATTTTCTATGTTTCTATGTCCACATCTGTTGGAATTGGGAAGCGCTCAGCGATACTTCTGCGCTCCCAGCAAATGTTATCGCCCCAAGCGGGGCGCTACGCAATTTCTAGCCCCAAATCACTGCCACATTTGTGTCCGCAGCATATGTCCCATAGATTTTACATTCTATTAGACACTGTCTTCTCGCTGGGGCTCCTTGGCTCATTATAACCAGAGCTGATGCTCCATTTGCAATTGCGTACACCATCAATTTTGGTGACTGATTGACCAGAACGTCAGAAGTCAAACAGTGCCCATGGAACTGTACTCCAGCACGGACCACCATCAGGAGAGGATCAAAAAAAAGTGGCCAAGTAAGCCAAAGAAAAATGATCAGATCAATTTTGGATTTATTGGGCTAGATTTTACACTTTTATGCATATTGCCCAAAAATGGGCGTTATTTCCGGCATGGGCAGTAAAAATGGGTTTTCAGATCATCGGCTTCTCACCCGTTCTCAAAGCAACTAGTCTCCAATTTTGAAATTAGGCGTTATGAAATGGGCAGTCATGTTAAATTTCGCTGACTTTCTGCCGTAAAGTGCCGCCGTCCTTAGCAACGGCATGGCAACGCTCGATTCCCGTGATTCAGGAGGTCAAGGGTCATCATGACATGCGCAGAAGAGGGGACAGAGAGAGAGGGAGCTCAGAGGCAGTGAAAGCGAATGTGGCTGTGGTGTGTGCTTGTTTGGCTGTTGTGGGAGGCACAACAGAGATTCACCAGCAACAAAAAGCCTACTAAGCCCACCAAGAACATAGTTGGCACCGAGTTTTTATCCAACAAATAAGATATAACATGGAGGAGGCCCTGGAGCTGGTAGCCAGGAACACTGGTGGTAGAGGGCTCCCAGTGGTCCCGGAGCGCGGCACTGTACCCCAAGGTGCTGCACCCCCATTGCCAACAACACACGAGAGCCAGCAGCAACATCTTGCTTCTGGCTCGGAGCACATTCCCATCTCCGACCGTCCTCTCCCGTATCCGTCCAAGCAGCGTTTCGGTCATCATTCCCGCCACCCCCCCCCCCCCCACCCAATGAAGCATTGCATGAGGAGCTCCTCGGCCAGGCGGCTTGGAATCAGGAGGGGAAGGGGAAGGGGTAGAGGTGGGGAGGAGAAGTGGGGGGGGGGGCAAGGGGCAAGGGTTGTTTTTTACAGAAGTACTGGTGATTTCAGACAACTGTTCGGTTTAAATGTTTTTTATTTAACAAAACCTTGTCGCACATTGGCTCAGATAGCTGCACCAATACATGCTGGTGATTCCTTAACATCAAAGGGTATAATTACACTTAATTTCAATCAACTTAAACTTTAACTATAACCAAGGTGATGCCTACCATTGATGTATGACCTGCACACCCAGCAGTGTGTCAGCCTTATAAATAACACCAACGTTCTTTCAGGCAAAGCGCTCATTGATGAGCTCCTGACGTAAGGCTCTTGCAGCTATCATGTCACCAGGGGCCCTTTCATGCGGTCTACAGGGGGGCGGGGGCATGGCTTCAGTGTCAGCCTGATTATCTGGTCAGCATCCACCTCCTCGTGCTCCTCTTCCTCTCTCTGTCAGACTCATCAGGCAATTCTTGTCCCCTCCTGATAGTCAAGTTGTGCAGCATGCAGCACACCACCACGAATTGAGCTACCTGCTCAGGGTGGTATTGGAAGTCACCTCCTGAGTGGGCCAGGCATCTAAAGTGCTGCTGAAGCACTCCTAAGGTTTTCTCCATGATATTGTGAGTTGCTCTGTGGCTCTCGTTGTATCGCCTCTCGGCTTCGGTGTGAGTGTCACGCAGGGGGGGTCATCAACCAGGTGGCGAGGCCGTTGTCACCAAGCATCCAGCATTTACCTAGTGGTTGAATGTTAAATAAGTTAGATACAGTGCTCTCACGCAGGATGTGAGCATCATGGATGCTGCCCGGAAATTTAGCATTCACTGCCATAATAATTTGCTGGTGGTCGATAACGAGTTGGACATTCAGGGAGTGGAATCCCTCAGCATCCTGAAAAGGTGCCCACATCGCGATGTGCATACAGTCTATTGCTCCCTGCACCTTGGGGAAGTTTGCAATTTTGGAGAATCCTAGAGCCCTCTCAGTCTGAGCCTCCCTGGTCATAGGGAAGCTGATCAAGTCCATCCTGTTTGCGTACAGGGCTTCAGTGACCTGTCTAATGCAGCAATGTGTGGCATGCTGAGTCAGATCACAAATGTCGCCAGCTGTGGCCTGAAAGAACCCAAGGCGTAGAACGACAGTGCCGCGGTGACTTTGACCTCGACGGACAGTGCAGTACTGATGGTGCTGGCAGGCTGCAGATCTCCCCTTATGAGCTGGCATACCTCAGTGATAACCGTTTTGTGGAAGCGCAGTCTCCGAAGGCAGGTGGTGTCGGGCAAGTCGAGGTAAGACTGCTTCTCCCTGTACTTGCGGGGAGTGTAACATCTGGTCCTCCTCATCAGTCTGGCAAGTCTTACATTGGGCACATAATGCAGTGGAGCATACCTTCGGCCAGCTTGAGTCTGCAGCATGTAATTGGTCATCAAGAGAGGGTGAGAAAGGACAGGCCCCATTTCAATAGATCACTGTTTTCCATCGATTGGTCACAAAAAATGAATGTCTTTATGAAGATCCCTATTAATTTCCAATCGGTCACCGTATGGTCAAGATGTTTGTACAGATGTTCACATCAACTCCAATGACCTCCAGAGTACATCCGAACTCTTCCGAGCTTGAAGCACAGCAGCCTTTTAAAGAATGCGACATGTGATGTAGAACATGGCGTCCATAACGCTGTGATATGTTCGGGTTAGTCCCACTTTTTCTGGCCGATTTTTTGGGTGAGCGATATTGTGGGCAATATGTGTGTGTAATGGTGAAAGTGACGCTGGGGGAATATGATCTTTACGACAAAAAAAAGTGGGCGGGCGGTATTATTGAATCTTGGCGTTAATTCCATGCGGAAAGTAATGCTGGGCGTTAATTTCGCCCATTCTGATTATTCCGGCCAAAAATAGTGGAAGGCCTGTATTATTTTTTCCCAGTGTACACACATGGGGAAAGTAACGCTCGGCGATAATTTTTCGAAAAATGCCCATCAGTTTCCATTTTGTGGCTAAATGGCCGATCGATGGCCGATCTATGGGCATTATAGGAACATAGAAATATAGAAAATAGGTGCAGGATCAGGCCCTTCGGCCCTTCGAGCCTGCACCGCCATTCAATATGATCATGGCTGATATTGCAACCTCAGTACCCCACCCCTGCCTTCTCTCCATACCCCCTCATCCCTTTAGCCGTAAGGGCCACATCTAACTCCCTTTTGAATATGTCCAACGAACTGGACTCAACAACTTTCTGTGGCAGAGAATTCCCCAGGTTCACAGCTCTCTGAGTGAAGAAGTTTCTCCTCATTTCGGTCCTATATGGCTTACCCCTTATCCGGCCCATCATGCCTGTGCCGGCTCTTTGAAAGAGCTAGCCAATTTGTCCCACTTCCCTCGCCCTTTCCCCATTGCACGGCAACTTTTTCCTCTTCAAGTATTTAACCTTTAGTAAGTTACTGTTGAATCTGCTTCCATCAGCCTTTCTGGCAGCGCATTCCAGATCACAACATAAATTCTCCTCATCTCAGCTCTGGTTCTTTTGCCAATTACCAGGTCATCATCCCGTTCCTGATTGTGGGAGCTTGCTGTGCGCGATTCTGCTGATGTGGTTCCTATATTACAACAGTGCCTGAGAATGGAAAATGGTTACGCTAAAAACTGCGGTCAGAGTCTTCCTGTGGGCGGATGCCTCTGACCACAATTTTTTTTTACGAAAGTATCTGGTGGTCTCGGAGGAACGAACATTTGTGCTCCGAGGCCTAGATACGCACCCCAGCGCAGAGACCCACGCATCCCAGGAGCAAATGCGCATCCTGGGATCACGTGGGCCTGGACCACCAATCACAATGTAGCATTCGCATTCATAGTAATGGGAGCTCTGTGCTCCCCTTACAATCAATGAAAATACCCCTAAAATCAAAAAAAACACACACATAAATAAAAAGAACACTTCACTTTGTTTTTTTAAAGTAATAGAAATTAAATTAAATTCTATGTTTTATAAAAGAAATATATTTTTTAATTAAAAAAAATGTTTTAATAGTGTGAAACATAAACTTACCTTCATGGGCAGAGTTTTATTTATTTTTTCTATCTTGTAAAATTCTTACGTTGGTACCAGGTGTAAGAGTTTGAAGGACATTCACTGGGCAAGAGTTGGGCAAATAGCCCAAATCTCCACCTGCGAAGGCCCTTCTTCCGGACAGGCAAAAGAAACTTTGACAGATCGCAAGTGCCGGGTTCAGGCGCATGTGCTTTGCATATCAAAACCCAGAACTTAGCAGGACCTCTTCGGGCACATGCGCACATCGTATGCACCCGGAGAGGCCGCAATTTATGGCCCAATGATGGTTACATTCACAATATGCATCACTAACTACCTACTAACTACAAATTTGCCCCTTTCAGTTTCACTGGATCTAGTATTCCTGGCTGATATATATGAAAGGCGTTAACTATGCTGGATCAACTGGGCTTGTATTCACTGGAGTTCAGAAGAATGAGAGGGGATCTCATAGAAACGCTTAAAATTCTGACGGGTTTAGACAGGTTAGATGCAGGAAGAATGTTCCCAATGTTGGGGAAGTCCAGAACCAGGGGTCACAGTTTAAGGATAAGGGGTAAGCCATTTAGGACTGAGATGAGGAGAAACTTCTTCACCCAGAGAGTGGTGAACCTGTGGAATTCTCTACCACAGAAAGTTGTTGAGGCCAATTCACTAAATATATTCAAAAAGGAGTTAGATATAGTCCTTACTACTAGGGGGATCAAGGGGTATGGCGAGAAAGCAGGAATGAGGTTGCATGTTCAGCCATGAACTCATTGAATGGCGGTGCAGGCTTGAAGGGCCGAATGGCCTACTCCTGCACCTATTTTATATGTTTCTATGTTCACACCTTAAACAAATTTTATCATGGAGCTTTTATTAGCAACCCATTGCTGAAGGGACATTTGCAATTGTTTGCATTGAGGCTGAATGGCCTTGATTTTAAGCGGTTTAGGTCAGGAAATTACAATGAGAAAAGCTATGAATATTTAGGAAATCGTAAATGTAAACAAAAAGATTTCACGAGGTGGAAGTAACAACCTTTCTAACTGCGAGCACATAATATCTGTACAGCAAGTGAAGTTTGCGATTTACACCAGTTCTCCCATGGGTGAGATTCCGCGAACCAAATGGGAACTGAACGTTTACATTGAAAGGAAGCCCAATGTCATTTTAAACAACATACTTCTTGTTTTAAATGAAAGTATTCCTATCCGAGTTCAATTTAGACGAAGTTAGTATTTCACATACAGCTGGGGACCCATCAATTACAAAGACACACACAGTTGCTTCAATGGTCAGATTTAGCAGAAGATTGTCTGCAATGAGGCAACACCAGAGCTGTGTCAAACTAGCTACAATAGGGAGAAGCATCACCACCAGAATAAGGGTCAGGAGAGTGTACTGAGAATATTGGATGAGGGTCAGGAGAGGGTTGTGAGAAAATGTAAAGAAGATTAGGAGAGGATACTGAGAATATTACATGAAGGTTAAGGGAGGATAGTGAGAAGATTGAATGAAGGTTAGATGAGGGTTAAGAGAACATTAAATGGAGGTTAGACGAGGGTTAAGAGAACATTGGATGAAGGTTAGCAGAAGGTTGGTAGAACATGGAGTGTAAATTAAGAATATGAGAACGTCGGTTAAAAGTTAGGAGAGGGTTGTTACAACGTTGAATGAAGGTTAGGAGAGGGCTGTTACAACGTTGGATGTCGGTTTAGTGAGGATTGTTACAACATTGAATGAAGGTTAGGTGAGGGTTGTTACAACGTTAGATGTCGGTTTAGTGAGGATTGTTACAACATTGAATGAAGGTTAGGTGAGGGTTGTTACAACGTTAGATGTCGGTTTAGTGAGGATTGTTACAACATTGAATGAAGGTTAGGTGAGCGTTGTTACAACGTTGGATGTCGGTTTAGTGAGGGTTGTTACAACGTTGAATGAAGGTTAGGAGAGGGTTGTTACAACGTTAGATGTCGGTTTAGTGAGGATTGTTACAACATTGAATGAAGGTTAGGTGGAGGGTTGTTACAACGTTGAATGTAGGTTAGTAGAGGGGTGGCAGGGAGAGTGTGGTTGTGCAGATGGGGCACTGAAAAGCTGGCAGTGGGTATGAAGGATTTTGGGGGGCTGGGTGGAGGACTCACAATAATCATTTAAAAAACTTACCTGTAGTGTTTCCACAGTGCCCTCTTGCTGCTTGGGCTGCTCCAGGCCCAGTATCAAAGGGCACAGGCTGTACTCGGGGTGTTCCAACAGACTCTTATTTTAAAGCAGGCCCACCAGGTTCTGTAGCTCAAGAGAGGCACCCAGCATACTGGACCTTCAACCATCACCAACTCATTCCTTATTAACCAAAACCACTGCTACCCTATATCATTAATATGTTAAATGCCAGTAATTCTGTACACACTTTCAATCTCTGTTATCTCAATATCTGCCAGATTTCCTCTGAGAATAAATTGACTATTGGTTGCTTTTATGCAATGAGTTGTTTCTGGTTATATGATCCATCCTTTTATTTCATGCTGTACCCTCCTATTCTATGCCTTTACGCAATGGATTTGAGAAAGTGAGATTTCCCTTTCTGCAGTACATTCACGTTGCCATTACGAAACGTACAATCTAATTTGTATAACTGCTTATTTAAACTGCTATTAAAAGACTTGCATTTACATCTGTACCTTTCACAACCTCAAGATGTTCCAAAGCGCTTTACAGCCAATTAAGTCCTTTTGAAGTGTAGTCTCTGTTATAATTTGGGAAACACGGCAACCATTTGTGTACAGCAAGCTCCCACAAACAGCAATATGATCATTATTTTAGTTGAGGGATAAATATTGGCCAGAACACAGGGGAGAAATCTTTTGCTCTTCTTCGAATAGCGTCCACCTAAGTGGGGAGATCAGATATTGGTTTAACGTCTCATTAGAAAGACAGCACCTCCGACAGTGCAGCACTCCCTCAGCACTGCACTGGGAGTAATAGCTGAGATTTTGTATACGTGAGTGAGACTTGAACCCACGACCTTCTGACTCAGAAGGGAGAATGCTACCAACTGAGCCACGGTTCCGTTAAATTATTGTTCATGCAGTGGGTGTTTTTTTTCTTCATGAATTTTACTACATTGGATTGACGGGGAGGAGGGGGTGTGGGGGCTGCGGGGAATAAGTGGGGTAACAGAGGCTTCCCGAATGCCCAAGGCTCCAGGAATTCTTCATCAGTCTCTGTGTAAAGGTCATAATTTCCAATCTTGCTGTGCAATTCTTTCTCACTGTCAGCACAGTTTCTGCGTGTAATGTATTTTCTTCATGGGTTCTTTGCTTAAGAATTCATAGCAACACATTGCTATTGAGAACTAGTTGGTTTATTAACAAAGGTTTAACAATCACACTGCACATTACCAGTTCATCCACGAGGCTCACAAGTGCATACCTCATCGTGGATGACCTCGACCCAGCTGACTGGGGTTTTGTGTACATCACGTGACTGGCTGAGCATCAGTTCTACAAACCTCAATTGTTATGACGCTTTGTGGCAGGACAACCGTTCAACAAGTCAGCATTGTCAGAAAATGATGCAGTATCTTCAAGCCATGTATCTCGGTCACCACACTGTGAAACCTCGACTGGCCACCAGAATGGCAGGAATACCCCTGACCGATAATAAAAATGAGAAGAGAATTGTGATTTCCCCCGATAGTTGATTGGCGACCATGAAGTTATTGGCTTCCGATTGGTCCATTTAGATTACCTAATCAAGTTCCCTGCTTGTGCGGATGGGGAACCATTTCAAAAACGCGACATTCTTGATAAAGTCCCACTGCTCTTCCAGACATATTCTTCCAACCTGAAGCCGAATATCAGACCTGCATGGAAGTGTAAAGACCATCAGTAACTGGATGGGCAGAGAACAACTTATCACGTTGGTGTGACAGAGGGAACAGGTACTTCCACCTTCCAGTTGGGTATTCTGGATTCTGTCTCTGTTGCTCTTTTATCTTTATTTTACCATTCAGACATGTCTTTATCTTGCTCTCCATTCATTTCCATCTCTCTCTCTCTCTCTCTGGAGTCAGCCAGACGATGTTAAGATAATTTGTTTTATCGAGCCACACACGTGATTTCATCAAGGCCAGACCAACACTGTCAGGTGGAATATCAACATTTTCTCAGGTAACTAAAAGTCACAGATATTTTATAAATGTCTTAGGGGGGAAAAATTCGGCTGGGCAGTGCCCTCCGTGAGGGGAGCTACAGGGGCGCTAAAGGGTTAGCGCCAGCAAGCGTCGGCAGTAGCACCGCTTGACAACATCAGCGTGCAGTTACCGGTGGCGCTGAGGAGTATCGATCGGGAGCGAGGCGGCGGTGTGCAACGTCCCCGGTAGTACTGCGGAAGCAAACTTTGGTGAGCTCGCCACCCGTAGCGACCCGCGGTGACTTTGTCAGAGAAAGCCTGGCGTGCAGAGCTGTCCCAGGGTGCTAAGGGAAGGCATGACTGCATCAGCTACGTGTGATAGTATTTTGGGAAATTTGTTTTTTGCGATTTAACTTTATTTCGGGTGAGTAATGTTTTTTTTTGTGAATTTTGGTCTGATTTTTTTTTTGTCTTAGGGCGCTACGAAGCCGGCTCTTGAGCACGAGATCTTCAGTTGCGCACCTAGCCTAGCGCCTTGAGAGAAATGTGGAACACTTCCCTTGACGCTCCACTCCACTCTCAGGGCGCTGAAACTGAATTTTGCGGGGCCTGGCGCTACCAAATCTTCCGGCGCTAAATTTAGCACCCGGGCGATATTTGCACCTTAGGAGCCCTACAACTGACTTTCTAGCCCTTTAACTCCAGCTGGAAACTGGTGGATCACCCCGTCCACTCCCAGCCCCCACCATCCTCCGTCACCACCCGCCCCCCTCCCCACGACACCCAGTTGCATCGGGGTGGCCCCTGTTTCCAGGACTTTCCTGATCACCCAGCAAGGGGCAGAATCTCTGTTCATCCCTAACCAGATGAATGATGGGAAAAGGGGGGGGCGGGTAGGGGGGAGAGCAGTGAGGGGGAGCCAGGAGCAAAGGACTCCTTACTTTGGGGGTTCCCATTCCATGGGCTCATGAGGAGCACTGTCGAAATGTAAACGGCAATTGCGGCTATCGGCTGAACAAAGCCCCAACTCCAATATGGATAATCGAGAGAGGAGAATGTGGGAGTGAGGTTCCAATGACATTGTTTCCCAGCACAATTAGTAGTCTAGATTTCACTTTCTGAGCAAACATTGGACAGGTTCTGGTCAATCTCCGCTGTGCCTACTTTCTATGATTTGGGGATTGACTAGTCATCGACGTGAAGCCAAATAAAAAAGCAAAATACTGCGGATGCTGGAATCTGGAATAAAAACAGAAAATGCTGGAAATCTCAGCAGGTCAGGCAGCATCTGTGGAGAGGAAGCAGAGTTAACGTTTCGGGTCGATGACCCTTCGTCAGAACTGGAGAGTGTTCGGAAAGAACAGATTCTTAACCAGCACTGAAAGGGGGGAGGGGGAAGAAAGAACAAAAGGGAAGGTGTGTGACAGGGTGGAAGACAGGAGAGATTAGAGAGACAAAAGGGATGATGGTCCAAATTCAAATGGTAATGTCAGGAGTTAGAAAAACATGAGCCGAGATAGGGTGTGAATGGTGGGATAATGACCAACTGCCATTAGAGACAAGGAGAAAAAAAGATAGAAACAGGCTCTGAGGCGGGCAGGGGTGGGGGGCAGGGGGGGAAGGGAGCCAAAGATTGGCAGCGGTTTCGCTCTGAAACTTGATGTTGAGTCCAGAAGGCTGTAAAGTGCCTAAACCGAAAGATGAGGTGCTGTTCCTCGAGCTTGTGTTGAGCTTCGTTGGAACCATAGATGTAAAGCCTCTCTTGGTCATGACCTCCTCCTGCCCTTTTCTATCTAAACCTGTGCTTCTTTGGTTAATCTGGTTAACTGGGTCACTTTAGGATAGAATCACAGAACGGTAGATGTTTACAGCATTGAAAGAGGCCACTCGGGCCATTCTTCTCTTCTCATGCAGTCCCCTGGAGTCGAGGGTGAGTTGCTTCCACATTAAAAATGAGTTCTCAGGTAACTGACGAGACTGATGTGGGACCTACACAGTCTCTGTCACAGGCGGGGCAGGCAGTGGTTGGAAGGATGGGTGGGTGGGGTGCTTGGGTTGTCGTGCGCTACTTCGGCTGTTTGCGCTTGGCTTCTGCTTGCTCCCGGTGAAGAGACTCGAGGTGTTCGGCGCCTTCTCGGATGCTTCTCCTCCACTTTGAGCAGTCTTGGGCCAGGGATTCCCAGGTGTCGGTGGGGATGTTGCACTTTTCCAAGGAGGCTTTGAGGGTGTCCTTGAAGCATTTCTTCTGCCACCTGGGACTCACTTGCCGTGTCGGAGTTCCAAGTAGCGCGCTTGTTTTGGGCGTCTAGTGTCGGACATGCGGACGATGTGGCCCATTCATCGGGGCTGATTGAGCGAGCTCACTGCTTCGACGCTGGGTCCTGAGTGACATTATATCTATGCCAGCTCTTAATTAGAGCAATACAGAACTAATCCTACTATGCTCTCTGTATAGCCCTGCATCTTCTACTGCTTCAAATATTTTACCAGTTTTCCCTTAAAAGGTACAATGGTCCCTGTCTCAACCATTTTTCTGTGGTAAACCATTCCTTCTCTGTAAAAAGCTTGCTCCTAACTTCTCCTCAATCCCTTTGTAACCATTGTAAATTGAAAGCTCCTCGACCAGGGATATGGAATGAAGGACGACGAACCATTCTCTGCCAGCGGCAACATCAACTTTTGGGCCGAATGGCCTTCTTCCGTATGCAACCATTCTATGATTCCATGAAGGCGGGTAGATGGAGTTGAGATACAGATCAGCCCTGATCTATTTGAATGGCGGTGGCTGGTGTGCCAGGGCCACGGCACATCAAAAGAACACGTACAGGCATCTTCTCCCCTTTTAAAATGAAGTTCGGGACCTGGAACATCAGGACCCTCATGGACAACCCCAACAGCGACAGACCAGGACGCCACTCTGCTCCTCACCTGCGACAGGGACTATGGGTCCCGCATTGGTCTCATCAGTCTCCTGAGAACTCATGTTGGTGCAGAAGCAAGTCATCCTCAACTCCGAGGGACTGCCTAAGAAGAGGAAGATTTGAATGGCGGAACAGGCTCGAGGGATCGAATGGCCTCCTCCCATTCCTATGTCCCAGAGGAAATAGTTTATCCCTAGTTACCCCTGTCAAAAACATTGAGAATTTCCAAAACCCTGATCAAATCGCAGCCTCGAGAAATGAAGCAAAGTAATTCAGTACAATGCACTAACAAGGTGGGTGTCTACAGCAGAAATGTATGTTTGATTAAGAAGCATTCCATACATATTTAGATGGCATAATGAAGGCGAGCAGCAAATGTCTATTTTTGGAGAATGAGTTGGCTGAGCACATGGGCAGATTTTGGACAGCTGATGGCTATTTAAGTCTTTTGTTCCAGTGGCTGTCTAATTATATAGTAAGTACCAAGCTTGCAACAGATGTCTAAGTACCAGCATTATCTGTTGTGCTTGGAACCTCCAATTTACATTGGAGAGAGTGACAGAGAGAAAAGGGCTTCCAAAATAGTTTTCACAGACCATTGACCAATATAGGCTAGCCCTGGCAATGATAGATACTAAAAGCAAAACATTCATAAAAGTCTTTGTAATAATAGGTTATGAGCAGCTGGAAGTGACAGAAAGTGAAAAGCAATCAAGAAGGCTGTGAGTAATTTATATTAGATTTGATCTTTGGTACACAACCTACCGGTCCCTGAAATTCCGGTTAGAGGCTTCTTTCGGATGAATGCCTCCGACCGGAAAATTTTTACGAATTTACCTGGCAGTCCCAGAGAAGCGTGGGATTCCGTTGGGAAGGCCTTCTCTTCTCGTGTTGCGAAGTGCGCTCCCGTCCTCCAGGTTCCCACAAAGTAGGTGCAGTCACGTGTGACTGCTCAACCAATCAGGTACAGTATTCCACAGCTTTCTCATTAATAGCAATGAGAACTCCGTATCTATGAGTTCTCATTGCTATTACATAAGAACATAAGAACATAAGAATTAGGAACAGGAGTCGGCCATCTAGCCCCTCGAGCCTACTCCGCCATTCAACAAGATCATGGCTGATCTGGTCGTGGACTCAGCTCCACTTACCCGCCCTCTCCCCGTAACCCTTAATTCCCTTATTGGTTAAAAATCTATCTATCTGTGATTTGAATACATTCAATGAGCTAGCCTCAACTGCTTCCTTGGGCAGAGAATTCCACAGATTCACAACCCTCTGGGAGAAGAAATTCCTTCTCAACTCGGCTTTAAATTGGCTCCCCCGTATTTTGAGGCTGTGCCCCCTAGTTCTAGTCTCCCCGACCAGTGGAAACAACCTCTCTGCCTCTATCTTGTCTATCCCTTTCATTATTTTAAATGTTTCTATAAGATCACCCCTCATCCTTCTGAACTCCAACGAGTAAAGACCCAGTCTACTCAATCTATCATCATAAGGTAACCTTCTCATCTCCGGAATCAGCCTAGTGAATCGTCTCTGTACACCCTCCAAAGCTAGTATATCCTTCCTTAAGTAAGGTGACCAAAACTGCACGCAGTACTCCAGGTGCGGCCTCACCAATACCCTGTACAGTTGCAGCTGGACCTCCCTGCTTTTGTACTCCATCCCTCTCGCAATGAAGGCCAACATTCCATTCGCCTTCCTGATTACCTGCTGCACCTGCAAACTAACAATTAATGAGAAAAAAAACAAACACACTAAGCACCACAATAAGAAATAAAAAACACACCTCACATTATTAAAATTAATTGAGATTACAATTAATAAAAATCTTAGCAAAAATAAATTTGTTCAATTTTTTTTAATGTTTTGGAATTAGGTTTAAAAATAAACTTACTTTAGTGGGCAGGGTTTTTAACATTAAAATGTGTTTTTTGAATTTCATTTAGTTATGTTTTTGTATATTTTAAAAGAGTTTTGAGGACATTTGCGGGGCAAAATATGGATAAATACTGCAATCTTGCCCTTGCAAATGTGCGCGCTCCCAAGATGCAGAAGATGATGTCAAGCTCCAGCTTGACAGATCAGAAAAGCCGGTTTTCAGCACATGCGCATTATGCAGTAAACACCGGCTTTTGCGATGCCTTCCCGGGTCCGTACATACTCCGTACAGACCTGGGGAGGCTGGGATTTCCAGGCCACTATTATTACAGAGGTCATAGGATTATTTCCAGCATTCCAGAACATTGTAGTGATGTACAGATGAACAAAGAGCATAATATGTCTACCAATGTATATAAAGTCTGTGCATGGTTCATTAACAAAATATGTTTTTCATACAGTGACACTTTCGAATCAAATCAGAAGGAAGATTTACTTTGTGTGCTGAAAAATGAGTGCTACCAATTCCAATATTTTTCTCACAGTTTATTGATTTTGATGTGCGCAATTCATTGCAGCTACAAAACAAAGATTGCTCAGTCTTTAATTCACAATCTCTGCAACCTCTTCCAGTCCTAAAACCGTCCAACTTCTTCGCGCTCCTCCAATTCTGGCCTCTTGTGTGTGCCTGATTTTCATCGCTCCATCAAGGGTGGCCATGCCGTCACCTGCCTAGGCCCCAAGTTCTGCCATTTCCTTGCTGAACCTCTCTGCCTCTCCAACTCTCTCTTCCTTTAAGACACTCCTTAAAACCTACCTCTTTAACCTTGATTAACATCATCTTATGTAGCTCGGTTTCAATAAAAAAAAACATTCCTGTGAAGCGCCTTGGGACGTTTTACGACATTAAAGGTGCTATATAAATACATGCCGTTGTTGTTGTATATCACATTCATTAAAACAAATGCAAAAACCCCCAAATATTGCTGACTGAAGTTTTGGTAACACTGCTGCCACCGAGTCATAAAGTTTAAGACCTGCTCCTGGGCATGCTGCGTATACTTGACATTTCAGTGCAGTACTGAGGGCGTGCTGTGCTGTCATAGGCGCTGCTTTTTCAGATGAGATGTTAAGCTCATTAGAATAAAGGGCCGCCCATTTAAAATTGAGATGAGGAGAAATTTCTTCTCTCAGAGGGTTGTAAATCTGTGGAATTCACTGCCTCAGAGAGCTGTGGAAGCTGGGTCATTGAATAAATTTAAGACAGGAATAGACAGTTTCTTAAACAATAAGGGGATAAAGGGTTATGGGGAGCGGGCAGGGAAGTGGAGTTGAGTCCATGATCGGATCAACCATGATCGTATTAAATGGTGGAGCAGGCTCAAGGGGCCGTATGATCTACTCCTGCTCCTATTTATTATGTTCTTATATTCTTTAACTGAGGCCCCACCTGCTTATTCAGTCGGCTGTAAAAGATCCCATATCTGAAAAAGAGCAAGGAAATTCCTGGCCAAGATTTATCCCTCAGCCGCCACTGAAAAGGACCATCTGGTTATGGGTCTTATTGTTGTTTGTGGCACCTTGCTGTGTGTGGTCGTGTTGGTTTGATTGAAATGCAATTTGTTTTGTCCAAATTCCCGTTTTACATAGGATTACACAGGATATACAACACAGAAACAGGCCATTCGGCCCAACCAGTCCATGCCGGTGCATCCCAGAGTACTTAAGGAAGTGGCCCTAGAAATAGTGGATGCTATGGTGATCATTTTCCAACAGTCTATCGACTCTGGATCAGTTCCTATGGACTGGAGGGTAGCTAATGTAACACCACTTTTTAAAAAGGGAGGTAGAGAGAAAGCGGTTAATTATAGATCGGTTAGCCTGACATCAGTGGTGGGGAAAATGTTGGAATCAATTATTAAGAATGAAATAGCAATGCATTTGGAAAGCAGTGACAGGATCGGTCCAAGTCAACATGGATTAATGAAGAGGAAATCATGCTTGATAAATCTTCTGGAATTTTTTGAGGATGTAACTAGTAGAGTGGACAAGGGATAACCAGTGGATGCGGTGTATTTGGACTTTCAAAAGGCTTTTGACAAGATCCCTCATAAGAGATTGGTGTGCAAAATCAAAGCACATGGTATTGGGGGTAATATACTGATGTGGATAGAGAACGTGTTGGCAGACAGGAAGCAGAGAGTCGGGATAAATGGGTCCTTTTCAGAATGGCAGGCAGTGACTAGTGGAGTGCCGCAGGGCTCAGTGCTGGGATCCCAGCTCTTTACAATATACATCAATGATTTGGATGAAGGAATTGAGTGTAATATCTCCAAGTTTGCAGATGACACTAAACTGGGTGGCGGTGTGAGCTGTGAGGAGGATGCTAAGAGGCTGCAGGGTGACTTGGACAGGTTAGGTGATTGGGCATATGCATGGCAGATGCAGTATAATGTGGATAAATGTGAGGTTATCCACTTTGGGGGCAAAAACGCGAAGACAGAATATTATCTGAATAGTAGCAGATTAGGAAAAGGGGAGGTGCAACGAGACCTGGGTGTCATGTTCATCAGTCATTGAAAGTTGGCATACAGGTACATCAGGCGGTGAAGAAGGCAAATGGCATATTGGCCTTCATAACTAGGTGATTTGAGTATCGGAGCAGGGAGGTCCTACTGTAGTTGTGCAGGGCCTTGGTGAGGCCTCACCTGGAATATTGTGTTCAATTTTGGTCTCCTAATCTGAGGAAGGACGTTCTTGCTATTGAGGGAGTGCAGCGAAGGTTCACCAGACTGATTCCCGGGATGGTCGGACTGAAATATGAGGAGAGGCTGGATCAACTGGGCCTTTATACATTGGAGTTTAGAAGGATGAGAGGGGATCTCATAGAAACATACAAGATTCTGACGGGACGGGACAGGTTAGATGTGGGTTCCCGATGTTGGAGAAGTCCATAACCAGGGGACACAGTCTTAGGGTAAGGGTTAGGCCATTTAGGACTGAGATGAGGAGAAACTTCTTCACTCAGAGAGTTGTTAACCTGTGGAATTCCCTGCCGCAGAGAGTTGTTGATGCCAGTTCATTGGATATATTCAAGAGGGAGTTAGATATGGCCCTTAGGGCTAAAGAGATCAAGGGGTATGGAGAGGAAGCAGGAAAGGTGTACTGAGGGAATGATCAGCCATGATCTTATCGAATGGTGGTACAGGCTCGAAGGGCCGAATGGCTTACTCCTGCACCTATTTTCTTTGTTTCTATGTTATGCTCCACTCGAGCCTCCTCCCGTCTTTCCTCATCTAAATCTATCTGCATAACCCTCTATTCCACTCTCCCTCATATGCTTGTCCAGCATCCCCTTAAATGCATCTATACTATTTGCTTCAACCACTCCCTGTGGTAGCGAGTTCCACATTCTCACCACTCTTTGGGTAAAGAAATTTCTTCTGAATTCCCAATTGGATTTTTTGGTGACTACCTTGTATTGATGGCCTCTAGTTATGCTCTTCCCCAAAGTGGAAACATTCTCTCTGTGGCCACTCTATCAGAACCAGCCTGTTCATCCTTTCCTGATATGTGTACTGTCGCATCTCTGATATCATCCTTGTCAATCTTCTCTGCACCCTCTCCAGTGCCTCTATATCCTTTTTATAATACGACGACCAGAACTGCACGCAGTACTTCAAGTGTGGACTAACCAAGGTTCGATACAGGTTTAACACAACTTTCCTGTGTTTCAATTCTATCCCTCTAGAAATAAACCCTAGTGCTTGGGTTGCTTTTTTTATGACCTTGCTAACCTGTGCCACAACTTTTAGTGATTGGTGTATTTGTACTCCGAGGTCCCTTTGTTCCTCTACCCTACCTAGACTCGCACTCTCCAAGTAATACGTGACCTCTCTATTCTTCCTACCAAAATATAACACCTCACATTTTTACATCTTTACAATAAGTTCCATTTTTTATTAGGGAATTGGATGCTTAGAGGTGATGAAGGTATTAAAGTCTGCCCAATTAAATACATTATATGAGATGGACACAGATGAAAGAATTATGGAGCACGATTATAAAAACTACATAACCAAAGAGTTATGTTAGATGATAGAAAGTATTTCACAGAGAGTCATTGCTCTGAAATAGATAATCAAATTGTGTGGTGAGTATGGATTACCTGCTAATCTTAAAAAGGGAGCTGGACAGGTTTCTGGCAGAGGAGGATTATTTTAATTAGAAAAGGTGCATCGCAGGGTACATCTGAACAGGAGTAGGTCATTCAGACCATTTAACCTGTTCAACCTATTAAGTCATGGCTGATCTGTATGTCACCTCCATTTACCCACCTTCCATCCATGCCCCTTGATACCTTTGACGGGCAGTAGGAATAATGAGACTCATGGGTTACCGTAGCCTCCTTGAATTTGTTTGACTGCCTGTTGAGGTGAATTGGAAAGGAGTTTCCAGTAATGTTTTCATAAAATCAAGAACACCTACGATCCAAGCACCCAAGGCCCGACCCCACTACTGGCCAAGAACTGGAGAGGTTCTCATCAAGGACAGAGAGGCACAGTCAGTGCCCGCTGGAAGGAGCGCTTCGAGGATCTCCTCAACCAAGACTCTGTCTTCGACGTGAGCGTCCTCGACTCCATCCCACAACATGCCACCCGCCACCATCTCAGCACAACCCCAGCCCGGCAGGAGATCGAAAAGGCCATCCGACAACTGAAGAACAACAAGTCATCAGGAACAGATGGAATCCCCACCGAAGCACTAAAACATGGTGGAGAAGCACGACTGGCACGGATCCATGACCTCATCTCTCTTATCTGGAAGGAGGAGATCATGCCAGGAGATCTTAAAGATGCTGTAATCGTGACCATCTTCAAGAAAGGTGACAAATCCAACTACAGAGGAATCTCCTTGCTGTCAACCACCGGAAAAGTCATCGCAAGAATCCTCCTCAATCGCCTTCTCGCTATGGCTGAAGAACTCCTCGCAGAGTCGCAATGCGGATTCCGTCCACTAAGGGACATAATGGACATGATCTTCACCACGCAGCAGATACGAGAGAAATGAGGGAACAGCACCAACCCCTGTACATGGTCTTCTTTGACCTCACAAACCTCCAACACTGTCAACCATGAGGGATTATGGACCGTCCTCCTCAAATTCGGCTGCCCTCAAAAGTTTTGTCACCATTCTCCGCCTGCTCCACGATGACATACAAGCCGTGATCCTGACCAACAGATCCATCGCAGACCCATTCTACGTTCGGATCAGGGTCAAGCAAGGCTGCATCATCACACCAACGCTCTTCTCGATCTTCCTTGCTGCAATGCTCCATCTCACCCTCAGAAAGCTCCCCGCTGGAGTGGAGCTAAATTACAGGACAAATGGGAATCTGTTCAACCTCCGCCAGCTCCAGGCCAGATCAAAGGTCATCCCATCCTCCGTCATCGAACTACAGTACGCAGATGACGCTTGCGTCTGCGCACACTCGTCAACACCTTCACCGAGGAGTACAAGATCATGGGCCTTACACTAAACATTCGTAAGACAAAGGTCCTCTACCAACCTGCCTCCGCCACACAGCACTGCCCCCCGGTTATCAAAATCCACGACGAGGCCTTGGACAACGTGGACCATTTTCCATACCTCGGGAGCCTACTGTCAACAAGGGCAGACATCAACGATGAGGTCCAACACTGCCTTCAGTGTGCCAGTGCAGCCTTTGGTCGCCTGAGGAAGAGAATGGTTGAAGACCAGGACCTCAAACCCGGCACCCCGACGGAGGATGGGATGACCTTTGATCTGGCCTGGAGCTGGCGGAGGTTGAACAGATTCCCATTTGTCCTGTAATTTAGCTCCACTCCAGCGGGGAGCTTTCTGAGGGTGAGATGGAGCATTGCAGCAAGGAAGATCGAGAAGAGCGTTGGTGTGATGATGCAGCCTTGCTTGACCCTGATCCGAACGTAGAATGGGTCTGTGATGGATCTGTTGGTCAGGATCACGGCTTGTATGTCATCGTGGAGCAGGCGGAGAATGGTGACAAAACTTTTGAGGAGCAGTGGTGATACCCCCCCCTCCTATATGGCTCAGAGACATGGACTATGTACAGCAGGCATCTCAAAACACTGGAGAAGTACCACCAACACTGCCTCCGCAGGATCCTGCAAATCCATTGGCAGGATAGGCGGACCAACGTCAGTGTCCTCGCTTAGACCAACATCCCCATCATCGAAGCACTGACCACATTCGATCAGCTCCACTGGATGGGTCACATTGTTCGCATGCCCGATACAAGAATCCCAAAACAAGCACTCTACTCGCTCCGACACGGCAACCGAGTCCCAGGTGGGCAGAGGAAACACTTCAAGGAGACCCTCAAAGCTTCTTTGAAAAGATGTAACATCCCCACCGACACCTGGGAATCCCTGGCCCAAGACCACCAAAAGTGGAGGAAAAGCATCCGGGAAGGCGCTGAACACCTCGAGTCTCTTCGTCGAGAGCAAGCTGAAGCCAAGCATCAACAGCGGAAGGAGTGCGTGGCAACCCACCCACCCGTTCCTTCAAACATTGTCTGCCCCACCTTTGACAGGGACTGTAGGTCCCGCATTGGACTCTTCAGTCACCTGAGAACTCATTTCTAGTCTTCCTCGACTCCGAGGGACTGCCTGTGATGATGATGATTCAGGGTTATGGGTTCAAACTATTAATTGTAGAAGACTTGAGTGGCAAATTGTGTGTGGACCATCCTTTTCCCTCTAGTTTTGATTCACGGTTGATATCCAGTCAAGGCTGAAGAAAGGGCAGTCTTGTTTGATCCCTCTTAACTGATCACTATATCTGCAGCTTTGAGTAGATAAAAATTCATTTGGAAGTGTCCTTGTACTGACAGAATCACTCATTCCTCAGCAGAACACTTCCATCAGGCTAGTGTTCTTGTGAGATATTTGATTACACTATGACCCACCATCCCATTCGAGGCTCTTACAGAATATCAGATCTTAACTGCCTGGTTCCCACAGTAGGAGTATTAACCTGCCACTGAAGGTATCTTTTTCAAAGAGCCTGTGATGAAAAGAGTGCTTTAATTTGACATCTTCGACATCTACAAAAAGTATAATGCCAGTCTTGGGAGGTTACACCTAGCAAGTGCACTTGCCAGAGCTTTCATTGTAAGCTTCTTGTTAGCTTTCCTGTCTACATTCTACGCTGGGAAACAGTACCAAAAGCTGGGACAAAAAACACGAAAACTCCAATGACTGCCGAAGTCACAAATCTGCATCTTCCACTTCTTGCTTTCCACTTCGAAAGCAAACCTTAGCTACCACTGAAATCTTCGAAAGAGGAACTTACCCAATGAGACAAGGGTTTATCTCGTTGCCCTTTAATGGTGACCACTCAGTCTGTGGACGCTCATTCCTAGCAAAAATCAATCATCTTAGAACTCACTGCAGGAAATGAGATGATATTCAACTTGTCTTCTTCGAAGTGAGCACAGGTATATTCACTCGGGCTACTTGGTTGTCATTTGATTTTCATACAACCCCAACCATTATTCTTGCTGCCCGAACATGGTTGAGCAACTCTTGCTTAAGATAGAAGACAGCAGAATCAAGGTCACAGAGCTTCTCTTCAGGACCATGTAAGGACAGAGGTTTCATGATCAATCTATGATGTACAAGTTGGTAGATTAGTAGAGCAGAGATAACATTTAGCAAGAAGCAACATTAAGGGACAAAATAATGATGAAAGAAAGACTTGCATTTATATAGCGCCTTTCACGACGTCCCAAAGCACTTCACAGGTAACAAAGTACTTTTGATGTGTGGTCACTATTGCAATGTAGGAAACGCAGCAACCGATTTGCACACAGCAAGGTTCCCATAAAGAGCATTGAGGTAATGACCAGATATTCTGTTTTTATTATGCTGATTGAAGGATAAATATTGGCCAGGACACTAGGGAGCACCCCTCTGCTCTTCTTTGAAATAGTACTATGGAATCTTTTACATCCAACTGAGAGGATGGACAGGGCCTCAGTTTGTCTCATCCAAAAAGCAGCACCTCCGACAGTGCAGCACTCCCGCTGTACTGCACTGGAGCGTCAACCTTGATATTTGTGCTCAAGTCTCTGGAGTGGGACTTAAACCCACAACCTTCTGACTCAGAGACGAGAGTGCTACCCACTGAGCCACGGCTAATTCTTGGACCATAAAACTTTCAAGAGTTGGTATGAGTATATTCTTAATAGTGAGATATGATAATGTTAGAGATACTTAGAGTTGAGATCGATAGCAACCGTAAATTTAATGAATGAAATGAGAAAGTGTTCCATTGCTCAGCCCAATCATCCCTCACCTCGATTGCCCAAAAACTCCCAAGACGGTTGTAAAGAAACACTGTCGTTTCTTGCACACGACTATTAAAACATGTTTAAAAAGACTGAGCCAAATGCAATGCATCTGAACCCTTCAGCCCCTTAATCAAATACATTTAAGCAATTCATGTCCTGTTGCTTTGCTGATGACAGTGTGACTGAACCATGCCTGCCAGCTGTATAATGGAGTCGGGATAATGATCAAACTGTTTTGCTTTAACTTCAAAGCCGAGAAACACGATGGTGCTGCGTCCATTTTTGCCGGTTCTAAATGGGGAGGAAGCACACGCTCATTATGAGGCGGAAGTGCGTCACCCGCCATGTTGCTATAGGCAAAAAAATGGGATTCCTTTGCCCAGGGAAATAAGGGTTCCAACATCTGTGTGAGGCCCCCCCCTCTGCAATATTGCTCTGCCCTGAGGAAATCCAGGTCTACATTCGGCCTAACGGGCCGGCCTTAAAGGGCCGCTGCAGGCCGCCAGCAACGCTTGTTAAAAGTATTTACCTGAACGTGGAGTCAGAATGAGCAGGAATGCTCCCAGCGAGCCCACATTAAAATCGCAGGTGTGCTGCCAGCCCACCCTTCCTTTCTCCCTCCCACCCCCCACCCCGGCCCTTTGCCGGTCACCCCCTTCTCCTGGTCCCCTTTAAGAACTTACCTGAGGGCTGCTGCCAGTGAAGCAGTGGCCTGACCTGCCCAATATTAGTTGCAACTTGGGTCTATCCACTCAGGGGCAATGGTCATTCCCTGCACCTTCTGCACTTGGGTGCAAGCACATTTTTGTCACCTGGTATGGTAGGTCTCCATTGCTTTGTCTTCCGCTTTGCGTGGATGTAACTGGGGGAAATTATAGTAATTCGTTCGTGGTGAGTCGGAGAGGCTCGGGAGGTGCGTCGGAGAGGCCTATAAAAAGGCCCAATGCGTCGCTGAGGCTCGGGAGTTCGTGGTCGCTGAGGCGTGCTTGTGCAGCTACAGGGAGAAGGCAAAAAAGAAGTAGAAAGAAATCGAAAGTTGACGCCACAGCCAAGGGGGTGAGTGATTGCCTGGTGATTGGTGAGCAGTTTTTCTTTTTCTTTCTATATCAGTAAGGAACCTTTTAGCATTGTTGTTGCCCAATTAAGTTAATCCAAGGCATAAGTCATGGCAGGAGATCTCGGACACGTGTTATGCTCCTCCTGTACTATGTGGGAACTCAGGGACGCTTCCGGTGTCCCTGACGACTACGTGTACGGGAAGTGCATCCGCCTGCAGACCCTGACAGAGCACGTTGCAGCACTGGAGCTGCGGGTGGATTCACTCTGGAGCATCCACGATGCTGAGAATGACGTGAATAGCACGTTTAGCGAGTTGGTCACACCGCAGGTAAAGGGTCCACAGCCAGATAGGGAATGGGTGACCAACAGAAAGAACAGTGCAAGGAAGGTAGTGCAAGGGTCACCTGTGGTCATCCCCCTGCAAAACAGATACACCGCTTTGGGTACTGTTGAGGGTGATGATTCATCAGGGGAAGGCAGCAGCAGCCAAGTTCATGGCACCGTGGGTGGCTCTGCTGCACAGGAGGGCAGGAAAAAGAGTGGGAGAGCAATAGTGATAGGGGATTCAATAGTAAGAGGACTGGATAGGCGTTTCTGCGGCCGCAACCGAGACTCCAGGATGGTATGTTGCCTCCCTGGTGCAAGGGTCAAGGATGTCTCGCAGCGGGTGCAGGATATTCTGAAAAGGGAGGGTGAACAGCCAGTTGTCGTGGTGCATATAGGTACCAACGATATAGATAAAAAATGGGATGAGGTCCTACGAGATGAATTAGGGAGCTAGGAGCTAAATTAAAAAGTAGGACCTCAAAAGTAGTAATCTCAGGATTGCTACCAGTGCCACGTGCTAGTCAGAGTAGGAATCACAGGTTAGCTCAGATGAATACGTGGCTTGAGGAGTGGTGCAGAAGGGAGGGATTCAAATTTCTGGGGCATTGGAACCGGTTCTGGGGGAGGTGGGACCAGTACAAACCGGACGGTCTGCACCTGGGCAGGATCGGAACCAATGTCCTAGGGGGAGTGTTTTCTAGTGCTGTTGGGGAGGAGTTAAACTAATATGGCAGGGGGATGGGAACCTATGCAGGGAGGCAGAGCGAAATAAAAAGGAGACAGAGGCAAAAGATAGAAAGGAGAATAGTAAAAGTGGAGGGCAGAGAAACCCAAGGCAAAAAACAAAAAGGGCCACATTACAGCAAAATTATAAAGGGGCAAAGTGTGTTAAAAAGACAAGCCTGAAGGCTCTGTGTCTCAATGCGAGGAGTATTCAGAATAAGGTGGATGAATTAACTGCGCAGATAGCAGTAAATGGATATGATGTAATTAGCATCACAGAGACATGGCTCCAGTGTGACCAAGGCTGGGAACTCAACATCCAGGGGTATTCAACATTTAGGAAGGATAGACAGAAAGGAAAAGGAGGCGGGGTGGCGTTGCTGGTTAAAGAGGAAATTAATGCAATAGTAAGGAAGGGCATTGGCTTGGATCTACGGAATACCAAAGGGCAGAAAACGCTGGTGGGAGTTGTGTACAGGCCACCAAACAGTAGTAGAGAGGTTGGGGACAGCATCAAACAAGAAATAAGGGATATGTGCAATAAAGGTACAGCAGTTAACAAGAAATAAGGGATATGTGCAATAAAGGTAAAGCAGTTATCATGGGTGACTTTAATTTACATATAGATTGGGTTAACCAAACTGGTAGCAATGCAGTGGAGGAGGATTTCCATGAGTGTATTAGGGATGGTTTTCTAGACCAATGTCGAGGAACCAATTAGAGAGCTGGCCATCCTAGACTGGGTGATGTGTAATGAGAAGGGACTAATTAGCAATCTTGTTGTGTGAGGCCCCTTGGGGAAGAGTGACCATAATATGGTAGAATTCTTTATTAAAATGGAGAGTGACACAGTTAATTCAGAAACTAGGGTCTTGAACTTAAGGAAAGGTAACTTTAACGGTATGAGGCATGAATTGGCTAGAATAGACTGGAAAATGATATTTAAAGGGTTGATGGTGGATAGGCAATGGCAAACGTTTATAGATCACATGGATGAACTTCAACAATTGTACATCCCTGTCTGGAGTAAAAATCAAACAGGGAAGGTGGCTCAACCGTGGCTAACAAGGGAAATTAAGGATATTGTTAGATCCAAGGAAGAGGCATATAAATTGGCCAGAAAAAGCAGCAAACCTGAGGACTGGGAGAAATTTAGAATTCAGCAGAGGAGAACAAAGGGTTTAATTAGGAGGGGGAAAATAGAGTACGAGAGGAAGCTTGCTGGGAACATAAAAACTGACTGCAAAAGCTTCTATAGATATGTGAAGAGAAAAAGATTAGTGAAGACAATCGTAGGTCCCTTGCAGTCAGACTCAGGTGAATTTATAATGGGGAACAAAGAAATGGCAGACCAATTGAACAAATACATTGGTTCTGTCTTCACGAAGGAAGACACAAATAACCTTCCAGATATACTAGGGGACCGAGGGTCTAGTGAGAAGGAGGAACTGAAGGATATCCTTTTTAGGTGGGAAATTGTGTTGGGGAAATTGATGGGATTGGAGGCCGATAAATCCCCCTGGCCTGATTGTCTGCATCCCAGAGTACTTAAGGAAGTGGCCCTAGAAATAGTGGATGCATTGGTGATCATTTTCCAACAGTCTATCGACTCGGGATCAGTTCCTTTGGACTGGAGGGTAGCTAATGTAACACCACTTTTTAAAAAAGGAGGGAGAGAGAAAATGGGTAATTATAGACCGGTTAGCCTGATATCAGTAGTGGAGAAAATGTTGGAATTAATTATTAAGGATGAAATAGCAGCGCATTTGGAAAGCAGTGACAGGATCGGTCCAAGTCAGCATGGATTTATGAAAGGGAAATCATGCTTAACAAATCTTCTGGAATTTTCTGAGAATGTAACTAATAGAGTGGACAAGGGAGAACCAATAGATGTGATGTATTTGGACTTTCAAAAGGCCTTTGACAAGGTCCCACATAAGAGGTTGGTGTGCAAAATCAAAGCACATGGTATTGGGGGTAATGTACTGGCGTGGATAGAGAATTGGTTGGCACTCAGGAAGCAGAGAGTCGGGATAAATGGGTCCTTTTCGAAATGTGAGGCAGTGACTAGTGGAGTGCTGCAGGGCTCAGTGCTGGAACCCCAGCTCTTTACAATATACATTAATGATTTGGATGAAGGAATTAAGTCTAATATCTCCAAGTTTGCAGATGACACTAAACTGGGTGGCAGTGTGAGCTGTGAGGAGGATGCTAAGAGGCTGCAGGGTGACTTGGACAGGTTATGTGATTGGGCAAATGCATGACAGATGCAGTATAATGTGGATAAATGTGAGGTTATCCACTTTGGTGGAAGAAACACGAAGGCAAAATATTATCTGAATGGCGACAGATTAGGAAAAGGGGAGGTGCATGGTACATCAGTCATTGAACGTTGGCATGCAGGTACAGCAGGTGGTGAAGAAGGCAAATGGTATGTTGGCCTTCATAGCAAGGGGATTTGAGTATAGGAGCAGGAAGGTCTTACTGCAATTGTACGGGGCCTTGGTGAGGCCCCACCTGGAATATTGTGTTCAGTTTTGGTATCCTAATCTGAGGAAGGACGTTCTTGCTATTGATGGAGTGCAGCGAAGGTTCACCAGACTAATTCCAGGGATGGCTGGATGACATATGAGGATAGACTGGATCAACTGGGCCATTATACACTGGAGTTCAGAAGGATGAGAGGGGATCTCATAGAAACGTATAAGATTCTGACGGGACAGGTTAGATGCAGGAAGAATGCTCCTGATGTTGGGGAAGTCCAGAACCAGGTTAGGATAAGGGGTAGGCCATTTAGGACTGAGATGAGGAGAAACGTCTTCACTCAGAGAGTTGTTCACCTGTGGCATTCCCTACTGCAGAGAGTTGTTGATGCCAGTTCATTGGATATATTCAAGAGGGAGTTAGATATGGCCCTTACGGCTAAAGGGATCAAGGGATATGGAGAGAAAGCAGGAAAGGAGTACTGAGGTGAATGATCAGCCATGATCTTATTGAATGGTGGTGCAGGCTCGAAGGGCCGAATGGCCTACTCCTGCACCTATTTTCTATGTTTCTATGTTTCTAATAAGAAATTAAGGGGGTGAAATTGCCCCCAGCCGAAAATGCGGTGCACGTAACGTCTCTCGACTGTTTTCACTGCTGCGGTGGATGTGATGGCCTCTTGCGTGAAATTCCGCTCTTTGGCTTTTCTTTTCGAGCGGCGAGGAACTCGGTCATAATTGGGGGGAAATGCGGCGGAGAGCAGAAGTCTGGTAAGTAGAGGGGCGGAGGTTGAGGGCAGGCAGAGTGTCCACCGCTGATACCATCCTGACTTGCAAATATATCGGTCGTTCCTTCACCGCCGTTGGGTCAAAATCCTGGAACTCCCTCCGTAACAGCACTGTAGGAGTATCCTTCACCATAAGGACTGCAGCGTTTCAAGAAGGCAGCTCACCACCACGTTCTCAAGGGCAATTAGGGATGGGCAACAAATGGTGGTCTTGCCAGCGATGTCCACATCCCAGGAATGCATTAAAAAACAAATAAGTGCCAATCAGTTATCACTGTGCTAAATCTGTGTTGGAATATGCTGAGTCGGACTGAGACTGCATTAAGTCCCTTAACGCCTCAGGTACCATTTTCTGTCTGTCTGTAATTGGACATTAAAATTACCAGCACTCCGAATATCAGCCATTGCTAACACACATCTGTGTGTTCCAATAGTGGGAAGTTGCACTGATTTACCAGTTCGCGCTTAATAACGAGTTCAGTGTCATTAAAAATTGAATGTCTTGTCGACATACCCTTGCTTTAATAAATGCTTGGTGCAGATAGGTATGTACTTTGAGAGATCAAGATCAATAGGCATTAGAGAGAAAATGGTGAGAACGCAGAGGATTGCATTGGGACAGAATTACTCAGAATATCTTTTGCAGACTGGATGTTTTAATTTCTTCTCCAAAATGTTTTTATTTTACTCAATGATTCGCACATTTGAGTATGGATTGTGGTGAAGTAGAATAACACGAATTCCCATGGGCGTTCTCCTGATTGTCCATCGTAACTTTAGAAGAGCCATGGAAATTCCGGGAAGACCTCTCGCTGACCTGTGCACGCACTCGCAGGCTGACACTCCCAGTGCAGTGCTGAGGGAGTGCTGCACTGTCGGAGGTGCCTTCTCTCGGAGGAGACGCTACACTGAAGCCCCGTCTGCTTCTCAGGTGACACCAAAGATCCTACAGCACCATGCGAAAAAAAAGAAAGAGGGTTGTGTCCAGACCAACGTTTATCCCTTGACCAGCATCATGTCAGATTATTTGATAATTGTCTCATTGCTGTTTGTGGGAGCTTGCTGTGTGTAAATTGGCAACCGAGACTCCAGGATGGTATGTTGCCTCCCTGGTGCAAGGGTCAAGGATGTCTCGGAGCGGGTGCAGGACATTCTGAAATGGGAGGGAGAACAGCCAGTTGTCGTGGTGCACATTGGTACCAAGACATAGGTAAAAAAAGGGATGAGGTCCTACGAAAAGAATTTAAGGAGCTAGGAGCTAAATTAAAAAGTAGGACCTCAAAAGTAGTAATCTCGGGATTGCTACCAGTGCCACGTGCTAGTCAGAGTAGGAATCGCAGGATAGCTCAGATGAATACGTGGCTTGAGCAGTGGTGCTGGGGGAGGTGGGACCAGTACAAACCGGACGGTCTGCACCTGGGCAGGACCGGAACCAATGTCCTAGGGGTAGTGTTTGCGAGTGCTGTTGGGGAGGAGTTAAACTAATATTGCAGGGGGATGGGAACCTATGCAGAGAGACAGAGGGAGACAAAAAGGAGGCAAAAGCAAAAGACAGAAAGGAGATGAGTAAAAGTGGAGGGCAGAGAAACCCAAGGCAAAGAACAAAAAGGGCCACTGTACAGCAAAATTCTAAAAGGACAAAGGGTGTTAAAAAAGCAAGCCTGAAGGCTTTGTGTCTTAATGCAAGGAGTATCCGCAATAAGGTGGATGAATTAACTGTGCAAATAGATGTTAACAAATATGATGTGATTGGGATTACAGAGACGTGGCTCCAGGATGATCAGGGCTGGGAACTCAACATCCAGGGGTATTCAACATTCAGGAAGGATAGAATAAAAGGAAAAGGAGGTGGGGTAGCATTGCTGGTTAAAGAGGAGATTAATGCAATAGTTAGGAAAGACATTAGCTTGGATGATGTGGAATCTATATGGGTAGAGCTGCAGAACACTAAAGGGCAAAAAACGTTCGTGGGAGTTGTGTACAGACCTCCAACAGTAGTAGTGATGTTGGGGAGGGCATCAAACAGGAAATTAGGAGTGCATGCAATAAAGGTGCAGCAGTTATAATGGGTGACTTTAATATGCACATAGATTGGGCTAGCCAAACTGGAAGCAATACGGTGGAGGAGGATTTCCTGGAGTGCATAAGGGATGGTTTTCTGGACTAATATGTCGAGGAGCCAACTAGGGGGGAGGCCATCTTAGACTGGGTGTTGTGTAATGAGAGAGGACTAATTAGCAATCTCATTGTGCGAGGCCCCTTGGGGAAGAGTGACCATAATATCGTGGAATTCTGCATTAGGATGGAGAATGAAACAGTTAATTCAGAGACCATGGTCCAGAACTCAAAGAAGGGTAACTTTGAAGGTATGAGGCGTGAAATGGCTAAGATAGATTGGCGAATGATACTGAAGGGGTTGACTGTGGATGGGCAATGGCAGACATTTAGAGATCGCATGGATGAAGTACAACAATTGTACATTCCTGTCTGGCCTAAAAATAAAACAGGGAAGGTGGCTCAACCGTGACTATCTAGGGAAATCAGGGATAGTATTAAAGCCAAGGAAGTGGCATACAAATTGGCCAGAAATAGCAGCGAACCTGGGGACTGGGAGAAATTTAGAACTCAGCAGAGGAGGACAAAGGGTTTGATTAGGGCAGGGAAAATGGAGTACGAGAAGAAGCTTGCAGGGAACATTAAGGCGGATTGCAAAAGTTTCTATAGGTATGTAAAGCGATAAAGGTTAGTAAAGACAAACGTAGGTCCCCTGCAGTCAGAATCAGGGGAAGTCATAATGGGGAACAAAGAAATGGCAGACCAACTGAACAAGTACTTTGGTTCAGTATTCACTAAGGAGGACGCAAACAACCTTCTGGATATAAAAGGGGTCAGAGGGTCTAGTAAGGAGGAGGAACTGAAGGAAATCTTTATTAGTCGGGAAATTGTGTTGGGGAAATTGATGGGATTGAAGGCCGATAAATCCCCAGGGCCTGATGGACTGCATCCCAGAGTACTTAAGGAGGTGGCCTTGGAAATAGCGGATGCATTGACAGTCATTTTCCAATATTCCATTGACTCTGGATCAGTTCCTATCGAGTGGAGGGTAGCCAATGTAAACCCACTTTTTAAAAAAGGAGGGAGAGAGAAAGCAGGGAATTATAGACCGGTCAGCCTGACCTCAGTAGTGGGTAAAATGATGGAATCAATTATTAAGGATGTCATAGCAGCGCATTTGGAAAATGGTGACATGATAGGTCCAAGTCAGCATGGATTTGTGAAAGGGAGATCATGCTTGACAAATCTTCTGGAATTTTTTGAGGATGTTTCCAGTAAAGTGGACAAAGGAGAACCAGTTGATGTGGTATATTTGGACTTTCAGAAGGCTTTCGACAAGGTCCCACACAGGAGATTAATGTGCAAAGTTAAAGCACATGGGATTGGGGGTAGTGTGCTGACGTGGATTGAGAGCTGGTTGTCAGACAGGAAGCAAAGAGTAGGAGTAAATGGGTACTTTTCAGAATGGCAGGCAGTGACTAGTGGGGTACCGCAAGGTTCTGTGCTGGGGCCCCAGCTGTTTACATTGTACATTAATGATTTAGACGAGGGGATTAAATGTAGTATCTCCAAATTTGTGGATGACACTAAGTTGGGTGGCAGTGTGAGCTGCGAGGAGGATGCTATGAGGCTGCAGAGTGACTTGGATAGGTTAGGTGAGTGGGCAAATGCGTGACAGATGAAGTATAATGTGGATAAATGTGAGGTTATCCACTTTGGTGGTAAAAACAGAGAGACAGACTATTATCTGAATGGTGACAGATTAGGAAAAGGGAAGGTGCAACGAGACCTGGGTGTCATGGTACATCAGTCATTGAAGGTTGGCATGCAGGTACAGCAGGCGGTTAAGAAAGCAAATGGCATGTTGGCCTTCATTGCGAGGGGATTTGAGTACAGGGGCAGGGAGGTGTTGCTACAGTTATACAGGGCCTTGGTGAGGCCACACCTGGAGTATTGTGTACAGTTTTGGTCTCCTAACTTGAGGAAGGACATTCTTGCTATTGAGGGAGTGCAGCGAAGATTCACCAGACTGACTCCCGGGATGGTGGGACTGACCTATCAAGAAAGACTGGATCAACTGGGCTTGTATTCACTGGAGTTCAGAAGAATGAGAGGGGACCTCATAGAAACGTTTAAAATTCTGACGGGTTTGGACAGGTTGGATGCAGGAAGAATGTTCCCAATGTTGTGGAAGTCCAGAACCAGGGGTCACAGTCTAAGGATAAGGGGTAAGCCATTTAGGACTGAGATGAGGAGAAACTTCTTCACCCAGAGAGTGGTGAACCTGTGGAATTCTCTACCACAGAAAGTAGTTGAGGCCAATTCACTAAATATATTCAAAAGGGAGTTTGATGAAGTCCTTACTACTCGGGGGATCAAGGGGTATGGCGTGAAAGCAGGAAGTGGGTACTGAAGTTTCATGTTCAGCCATGAACTCATTGAATGGTGCAGGCTAGAAGAGCTGAATGGCCTGCTCCTGCACCTATTTTCTATGTTTCTATGTTTACATTACAACAGTGACTATACTCCAAAAGTAATTTAGTGGCCATGAGGCACAGTGAAATCATAGAATCTTGAAATTTACCGCACAGAAAGAGGCCATTTTGGCCCATCGTGTCCGCGCCGGCTGACCAAGAGCTACCCAGCCTAATCCCACGTTCCAGCTCTTGATCCGTAGCCCTGTAGGTTACGGCACTTTAAGTGCACAATCAAGTATTTTTTAAATGTGCTGAGGGTTTCTGCCTCTACCACCCTTTCAGGCAGTGAGTTCCAGACTCCCACCGCCCTTTGGGTGAAGAAATTTCCCTTCATATCTCCTCTAAACCTCCCCCAATTACTTTAAATCTATGCCTCCTGCTTGTTGACCACTCTGCCAAGGGAAACAGGTCCTTCCTATCTGTTCTATCCAGACTCTTCATAATTTTATACACCTCAATCAGGTCTCCCCCCCAGACTCCTCTTTTTCAAAGAAAACAGATCCAGCATCTCCAAGTTTTCCTCATAGCCAAAATTCACCAGTCCAGGCAACATTCTTGTAAATCTCCTCTGCACCCTTTCCAGTGCAATCACATCCTTCCTGTAAAGTGGTGACCAGAACTGCACACAGTACTCTAGCAGTTCAAGCATAACCTCCTTGCTCTTGTATTCCATGCCTCGACTAATAAAGGCAAAAATTCCATATGCCTTCTGTAATGTCTGTAAGCTTATAATGTTTGTAGCCCCACACTGTGGATGTGGACGTATTGTGTACTGCAAGTGCAGGGTTAATAATAAACAGCCCAGGCAGATTTCCGGAGACTTCCGAGAGAGCTGCCTGCCATGTTAGGAAGCTGTGTGTGCTGTGCTCCGTGAAGATATCACATTTGGCGACGGAAGATGGGATTTTTCGGATGATTTAAAGGTAAAATTTTGTTGGTGAAGGATTCAGCCAGCCGACAGAGAGACTTTGGAAGTTTCTGTCTTTGGAAAAAAGCTACAAAATCCGAGGTAAAATACAGCACATGCGGTGAACAGATAGAGATTAAAATGGCAGGTGTATTAGGACATTTGGGAGAATATAGACACGGCCGGGAACATTTTAAAGCGTATGTGGATTGGCTAGAAATGTATTTCACTGCAAATAACATAATCGAAGTTCCAGACAATGCAGTCCCGGGCTGTGTTGGAACGTAAGAGAGCGATCTTCTTATCGGAGGCAGGTCCGGCATTATATGACACTCTTGTAAATCTGCTTGTGCTTGACGAGCCAAAGGACACAATGCTTAAAGAGATTTTAATGAAGCTGGAGCAGCACTATAACCCAAACCGTTAGAAATTGCTGAAAGCTATCGTTTCGGGATTCGGAATCAAAAGGCTGATGAATTTATCAGTGATTACATCGTAGCATTAAAGAAGCTATCGATGCACTGTAATTTTGGAAACTTTCAAAACCGAGCATTACGGGATCGTTTTGTTTGTGGGCTGAAAAATGATGTGATCAGAAGGAAGTTATTGACGATGGATGACTTGACTTTTGAAATTGCTTGTCAGACAGCGAGGTCGATGGGCATGGCCGAACAATATTCCCGAGAATTAAATAATAATTACGGTCGTCGTCAACCGAGGTAAATCACCTACAGGTTCAAAGTAAAAGACGGGCATGGCCGAAAGTCTCAGAAACTGGAAATTCTAACAGAGCGTCAAAGTCGTGCTATAGGTGCCTGGGACAACACATTGCTCTAAGTTGTCCATATGTGAAGGCAGAGTGTTTCTTCTGCAGGAAGATTGGGCATCTTGCGAAGCCATGCCGACTGAAGGGTAAATTAGTTTTCAAAGCTATGAGTCCAGCGTTCAAAGCTATGAGTAGAAATCCCAAGAGACTACATAGCATGGAAGAACAACAACAGGACGAGGAGATGTTAGAGTTACATGTCATCAGGAGCACGAGGTTAACGGAAAGCGATTCAGAAAGCATCAAAATCCACATAAATGTTGCGGAATTCAAGATACCAATGGAAATTGACATGGGTGCATCCGTGAGTGTTGTACCAGAGTCACTATACCGCGACAAATTGCGTGATTTTCAACTGGAGAAATCCAAGATAGAGCTGCGAGGCTACTCGGGAGAGAAAATTCCTATGGTAGGTCGTATCTCTGTACTGGTGAAATATAAATATCAATTTCAGAACTTGCCTCTAATAGTAGTGAAAGGAGACAAGCCTGCCTTACTAGGAAGAAATTGGTTGAGCTCACTGAAGCTGGATTGGAGTGAGATTTTCTGTGTGGAAGCGAGATTTTCATCAACGGATGAGGTTATCAAGAAGTATCCGAAGGTCTTCTGCCAAATGGGCAGTACGATCCAAGCCTTCAAGGCAAGTGTCAGGGTACAGAAGGACGCTAGATCGGTTTACTACAAGTCACGTTCCGTACCATATGCACTCAAGGAGAAAGTTGAGCAAGAACTCAAAAGACTAGTGACTGAGAACATTATTTGTAAGACAGATCGATGTAATTGGACTACGCCCATTGTTGTTGTACCAAGTCCGATGGTATGGGAAGATTGTGTGGTGATTATATGGTAACCGTAAACCAGGTTCTAGAGGGTAATGTCCCCAATACATTGCCGAATATAGAAGATTTGTTCACAACACTGACAGGTGGTCAGATCTTCTCAAAACTGGATCTTACGAATGCCTACTTACAGCTTGAACTAGATGAGGAGTCCAAGTCATGTTTGACTATAAATACTCATCTAGGCCTACATCAATTTAATAGGCTACCATTTGGAGTGTCTTCCGCCCCTGCCATATTCCAAGGGGCCATGAACCAGATTTTGCAAGATATTGAAGGGGTAGTATGTTATTTGGATGACATACTAATTTCAGCACCAAATAGGCAAATTCATAAGAACATATTGAATGAAGTCCTCAAACGGTTAGAGAAGCACAGAGTACGAGTGTCTGCTCGTAAGTGTGACTTATTTAAAAACTCAGTGGAGTACTTCGGGTACAGAGTAGACAAAGATGGTTTACATCCAACCATGGAAAAATTGGATGAAATTAGAAATGCACCCACTCCCAGGAATGGCAGTGAACTTCGTTCATTCTTGGGTCTTTTTAACTATTATGGGAAGTTCCTACCAAATTTGGCTACAGTATTACATCCACTGAATGAATTTTTGCTCAAACAGGTCCATTTGATGTGGTCAAAAGAATGCAATACAGCATTCAAGGAGTGTAAAAGCAAATTGGTAGAGAGCACCATGTTAGTTCACTATGACATATCGAAGGAGATTAAGCTAGCATGTGATGCCTCTTCGTATGGAGTTGGGGCAGTAATCTCTCATGTATTAAGTAATGGGGAGGAGAGACCAATTGCTTTTGCTTCACGCACTCTCAGTGCCAGTGAGAGTAATTATGTGCAAATTGAAAGGGAAGCTTTGGCATTAATTTTTGGGGTCAAGAATTTCCACAAATACTTGTATGGTCGTAAGTTTACCATCGTTACAGACCATAAGCCGTAAACAGCAATCCTACATCCAAAGTCCCCAGATCCAACATTAGCTGCAGCCCGAATGCAGAGATGGGCTTTGATTTTGTCAGCATGTACATATGATATTGAATACAGCTGATCACAGAAATGCTGATGCGATGTCTAGATTGCCTTTCCCATCACAGGTTACACCCGATAGGGAAGAAGTGCTTTATATTTCATACATTGATGAACTGCCAGTCACAGCTGAAGAGATTGGTAGAGCAACCAAACGTGACCCAGTAATGTCAAAGGTGTATGATTATATGGCAAATGGATGGCCAAACCAGGTAACAGTCAACGATGCACATCCATTCTTCATTCGTAGGAATGAATTATCAGTCGATAAAGATTGTATCATGTGGGGTGCAAGAGTGGCTATACCAAATAAATTCAGGTCCAAGTTATTAGGAGACCTCCATGACCAATACCTGGGAATGTGCTTGACCAAGAGTTTTGCACGCAGATATTTATGGTGGCCAGGTCTTGATAAAGATATCGAGTACATCGTGAGTCAGTGTACGACATGTCAATTGGTAAGCAAGCAACCACTACCAGTACCATTACAGCCATGTAAATGGCCTCCCAGGGTGTGGCAAAGGCTACATATTGATTTTGCTGAGTTAGAAGGACAACAATTGTTCATTGAAGTGTATTGAGGTGTGTCCAATGTGGAAAATAACAACAAGTAAAACATTAGACATTTTACGAAAATTATTTTCTTCATTTGGCCTCCCTGAAGAAATTGTTTCAGATAATGAACCACAATTTCGTTCAGAAGTATTTGCACAATTCACGAGGAAAAATGGTGTGAAACATACCAAGGTTCCACCATACCATCCTGCTTCGAATGGTGCAGCAGAGAGCACTGTACAAATTGTAAAACGTGCCCTCATAAAACAAATGTTAGATCCAAATCCAAGGAAACGACAGTTGTCATTGGATCATAAATTGGCTAATTTTTTGATTGTATATCGAAATACTCCTCATACAACTACTGGTAGAACACCAGCAGAGTTGTTTCTCAAACGATAGCCATGAACCAGATTCTCGTTGTTAAAGGCAAATTTGGCACAGTCCGTAGAAGAGTCACAATTAAAACAGAAAGAGAATCATGATAAAGGTAGAGTAAAAGAGAGAAGTGTGAAATTAAACCAGAAGGTGAGAGTGAAGAACCATCACCATAAATGGGTAAAGTAGTTACCCGGAAGAGTGCTGAAGATATGTGGTCCTCGCACATATTTGGTAAAGATGTTTGATAATGGATAGGTTAGGTTTGTTCAGATTGATCATATTTTACCTACAGACATGGAAGGAGTTGAAGGTGGGAATGATTCAATTATTTCTGACTCATCAGATAGTTTTGATATACCAGTAGCAAATCCTAAATCCAATGTACTGTAAATATGGAAAAAAAAAATTATATCCTGTTTTATGTATAAACATGAAAGTTATGTATGATGTTTGTTATGATGGCTTCTTCATTAAGGAGGGAGAAGTGTAATGTCTGCAAGCTTGTAATGTTTGTAGCTCCACACCGTGGATGTGGACGTGTTGTGTACTGCAAGTGCAGGGTTAATAATAAACAGCCCAGGCAGATTTCCGGAGACTTCAGAGAGAGCTGCCTGCCATGTTAGGAAGCTGTGTGTGCTGTGCTCTGTGAAGGTATCACACCTTCTTAACCACCTTATCTACCTGGCCTGCTACCTTCAGGGATTTGTGGACCTGCACTCCAAGGTCCCTTTGTTTCTCCAGTTTTCTGTGTCATACCATTTATTGTGTATTCCTTGCCTTGTTAGGCCTCCCCAAATGCATTACCTCACATTTATCCAGATTGAATTCCATTTGCCACTGTTCTGCCCACCTGACCAGTACATTGATATCTTCCTGCAATCTGCAGCTTTCTTCTTCATCATCAACCACACAGCCTATTTTAGTTTCATATGCAAACTTTTTAATCATACCCTCAACATTCAAGTCCAAGTCACTGATATATATCACAAAAAGCAATGTCCTAATGTTGTGAAAGGAGCTATATAAATTTCTTTCGAGATATTATCAATGAATTTGTATTGAAAACCATTAGCAAGGACCTTCCACCTTGCACCCTCTGTAAAACTTGAGCTGAATCAAACCTCTGCTGCCCGTGTCCTAACTCACACCAGGTCGCGTTCACCCATCACCCCTGAGCTCGCTGACCTATGTTGACTCCCGATCTGACCATGCCTCCATTTTAAAATTCTTGAGCCACTGGGGAAAAAAATTGATCGACATCAACAGGCTGAAGACTTGAATGAGGAGAATGGGATGAGACATCTTCCACTGCACAAAGTGAGGTAAAGCCAGATGCAGCAATGTGTATCTTTAAAAAAAATTCATTCACGGGATGTGGGCGTCGCTGGCAAGGCTGGTATTTAATGCCTGTCCCGAACTGCCCTGGAGAAGGTGGTGGTGAGCTGTCTTCTTGACAACTGAGTGTCTTGCTTGGCCATTTCAGAGGGACAGTTTAGAGTCAACCACATTGCTGTGGGTCTGGAGTCACATATCGGCCAGACCAGGTAAGGACGGCAGATTTCCTTCCCGAAAGGACATTAGTGAACCAGATGGGATTTTACGACAATACGGTAGTTTCCTGGTCACCATTATTGATACTTGTTTTTTTTATATTCCAGATTTATTAATGAACTGAATTTAAATTCCCCAGCTGCCTTAGTGGGATTTGAACTCACGTCTCCGGATCAGTAGTTCAGGCCTTGTTTATACTTCTAAGGAGACAGAAATGTACTTTTTGAGGGAATACAATGGAAAGCGTGAGGAGCCATCAGGTATATTAGAGTTTGTTATTTCTAATACTGGAGCGGGCGGGGAAATGGAATTGAGGCCAAGATCAGATCAGCGACAATCTTATTGAATGGCGCAGCAGGTTCAAAGGGCCGAATGCCTACTCCTGCTCCGATTTCCTATTTCTTCCATTGCTGCAATGTGATTGGGGAGAAAATATAAATTTGGGAGAAAGTTTCTCACAAATGCTGCTGAATAATGCAAGGAAAAAAATAACTAAACAAAACATAAGAATTTGAAGCAGGAGTAAACCATTCGGCCCCTCGAGCCTGCTCCATCATTCAATAAGATCCTGTCTGATCTTTGACCTCAACTCTACTTTCCCGCCCTATTCCCATATCCCTCAATTCCCTGAGAGTCCAAAAATCTATCGATCTCAGGCATGAAAATATTCAATGGCTGAGCATCCACAGCCCTTTGGGGTAGAGGATAACACTCTGAGTGAAGAAGGTCCTCCTCATCTCAGTCTTAAATGACTGAATCCTTATCCTGAGACTGTGCCCCCTAGTTTTAGACTCTCCAGTCAGGGGAAACAACCTCACAGCATGTACCCTGTCAGACCGCCACCAAATCTTACGTTTCAAAGAAAGCAGAGCTTAACCAATGAGGAAGAAGTTTGGCAGTTGTGGCAGACACTACAACCAGGATATTTGCTTCATCATGTGGGAGTGGAAGCTCGTATGACCCGAATACCTCGCTGTTCGCTGTGCACAGCATCTGAGATCAACACATGCCGGTTAAAACTTCAAGCAGCTTTCTGATAAGCATGGTTTGTAAATTGGGTACGAGATCAAAGCAGAGGATGTCTCCACAGGAAAGAAGATGCTAGAAGGTGTGAGAGTCATTCAGCCATAATCGTATGGGTCAATTTGGTCAGCTGTGTGTTATAGTAATAAAATGCTTGGCAAGAGTTGAGTGTGGCCATAAACCAATTTCAGGAGGTTGAGTGACTGGTTGTCTAGTTTACCTTATCATTCTGTTAGTACTTGTATGTACCTTTGATGTACCATGATTTATTGATAGTATGCATGGAATGTGGTGTTCAAAGGCAAAATGTTGTATAAGAGATATGAGTGAACACTGTTTCAGCAGCATACACTGGAAATTAAACATGTGTGTCTCAAGAGCAGGGAACATACACTGGTTTTTTGAACTTTATGTCTCAGTAACTTTCATACTGATTTTTGAAGTTCAAATAGTATAGAAGTATAAAAGCAGAGAAGTCCTGCTACAACTGTACAAGGTATCGGTGAGGCCACACCTCGACTACTGTATACAGTTTTGGTCTCCTTATTTAAGGAGGGATATAACTTGCATTATAGGCTGCTCAGAGAAGGTTCACTCGGTTGATTCCTGAGATGAAGGAGTTGACTTATGAAGAAAGATTGAGGAGGTTGGGCCTACACTCACTGGAGTTCAGAAGAATGAGAGGTGATCTTATTGAGACATATAAGATAATGAGGGGGCTCGACAAGTTGAATGCAGAGAGGATGTTTCCACTCATGGGGGAAACTAAAACTAGAGGGCATAGTTTTAGAATAAGGGGTCGCCCATTTAAACTGAGATGAGGAGTAATTTCTTCTCTCAGGGGGTTGTAAATCTTTGGAATTCTCTTCCCCAGAGAGCTGTGGAGGCTGGGTCATTGAATATATTTAAGGTGGATATAAACAGACTTTTGAGCGATAAGGGAATAAAGGGTTATGGGGAGCGGGCAGGGAAGTGGAGCTGAGCCCATGATCAGATCACCCATGTTCTTATTAAATGGTGGAGCATGCTCGAAGGGTCAAATGGCCTACTCCAGCTCCTATTTCTTATGTTCTTTTGTTCTTAAATAAAGACCTGATCCCACCATTATTGCAACTGAGTGTGTGTGTAATCTGACATTTAAAGCAACAAAATGAAAAAGAGCAAGAAAACAGTCCAACACAGCACAAGACACTTTATGGTTGACTTGCACAAATGGAGATTGGTTAGAGGTACAGGTTCACGTGCACAGTTTACACTTGATCAGCAGAAAATTAGCGTGCACAAGTTTGAATAATTTACTGGATTTGAAACATATAAGGGCCATTATGACTGACCTGAGATTCTCTGATGTGTGCGTATTCTCCTCGACTGACACACCATATTGCTGAAGTCGTTCGCAAAACAATGAATTTTTCATGAATGGTATGCTGCTGTTATAATGCAGGGGGGCCCAAAATTAGCACTGCCATGTTTGGATAGAAAAATAGAAAATAGGAGCAGCAGTAGGCCAGTCGGCCCTTCGAGTCTGCACCGCCATTCAATATGATCATGGCTGATCATCTATCTCAACACCATATTCCTGCTTTTTCCTATACCCCTTGATGCCTTTTGTTTCTAGAAATCTATCTTTCTCCCTCTTAAATATATTCAGTGACTTGGCCTCCACAGCCATCTGTGCTAGAGAATTCCACAGGTTCACCACCCTCTGAGTGAAAACATTTCTCCTCATCTCGATCCTAAATTTCCTACCCCGTATCCTGAGACCCCCTTGTTCGAGACTTCCCAGCCAGGGGAAACATCCTCCCCGCATCCAGGCTATCCAACCCCGTCAAAATTTTATACGTTTCAATGAGATCCCCTGTCATTCTTCTAAATTCTAGTGAATACAGGTCTAGTTGACCCAACCTCTCCGCGGGTGCAGGACATTCTGAAAAGGGAGGGTGAACAGCCAGTTGTCGTGGTGCACATTGGTACCAACGATATAGGTAAAAAAAGGGATGAGGTCCTACGAGACAAATTTATGGAGCTCGGAGCTAAATTAAAAAGTAGGACCTCAAAAGTAGTAATCTCGGGATTGCTACCTGTGCCACGTGCTAGTCAGAGTAGGAAACGCAGGATAGCTTAGATGAATACGTGGCTTGAGCAGTGGTGCAGCAGGGAGGGATTCAAATTCCTGGGGCATTGGGACCGGTTCTGGGGGAGGTGGGACCAGTACAAACTGAACGGTCTGCACCTGGGCAGGACCGGAACCAATGTCCTAGGGGGAGTGTTTGCTAGTGAAGTTGGGGAAGAGTTAAATTAATATGGCAGGGGGATGGGAACCAATGCAGGGAGACAGAGGGAAACAAAATGGAGACTTTAGCAAAAGACAGAAAGGAGATGAGTAAAAGTGGAGGGCAGAGAAACCCAAGGCAAAAAACAAAAAGGGCCACTGTACAGCAAAATTCTAAAGGGTCAAAGTGTAATAAAAAGGCAAGCCTGAAAGCTCGGTGCCTCAATGCGAGGAGTATTCGGAATCCAGGAGAGGGCTCTGAGCTAGTTAGAGTGGGTGAGAGCTCAGATGAACAGGACCCCCAAGAAAGAATGCAAAAGGCAGGAGGCAACAGAGCAGAGTAGCACTGGGGTAAGTGTAAACCACAAGGTGATAGGAAGGGACAATATGTATGAATATAAAGCAGCTGCAGGAGGGGTCAAAACTAAAAATCATGGTTTAAAAACTAGTATTAAAACACTCTACCTAAACGCATGCAGCATTCGAAATAAAGTAAATGAGTTGACGGCACAAATCATTACAAATGGGTATGATTTGGTGGCCATTACAGAAATGTGGTTGCAGGGTGGCCAAGACTGGGAATTAAACATACAGGGGTATCTGACAATTTGGAAAGATAGACAAGAAGGGAAAGGAGGTAGGGTAGCTGTGTTAATAAAGGATGATATCAGGGCAGTTGTAGAGACGATATTGGCTCTAATGAACAAAATGTTGAATCATTGTGGGTGGAGATTAGAGATAGTAAGGGGAAAAAGTCACTGGTGGGCGTAGTTTATAGGCCCCCAAATAATAACTTCATGGTGGGGCGGACAATAATCAAGGGAATAATGGAGACATATGAAAAAGGAACGGCAGTAATCATAGGGGATTTTAACCGACATATCGATTGGTCAAATCAAATTGCACGGAGTAGCCTTGAGGAGGAATTCATAGAATGCATAAGGGATTGTTTCTTAGAACAGTATGTTACAGAACCTACAAGGGAGCAAGCTATCTTAGATCTGGTCCTGTGTAATGAGACAGGAATAATAAACAATCTCCTTGTAAAAGATCCTCTCGGAATGAGTGATCACAGTATGGTTGAATTTGTAATACAGATTGAGGGTGAGGAAGTAGTGTCTCAAACGAGCATACTATGCTTAAACAAAGGGGACTACAGTGGGATGAGGGCAGAGTTGGCTAAAGTAGACTGGGAACACAGACTAAACGGTGGCACAATTGAGGAACAGTGGAGGACTTTTAAGGATCTCTTTCATAGTGCTCAACAAAAATATATTCCAGTGAAAAAGAAGGGCGGTAAGAGAAGGGATAACCAGCCGTGGATAACCAAGGAAATAAAGGAGAGTATCAAATTAAAAACCAATGCGTATAAGGTGGCCAAGGTTAGTGGGAAACTAGAGGATTGGGAAAATGTTAAACAACAGCAAAGAATGACTAAGGAAGCAATAAAGAAAGAAAAGCTAGATTTTGAAAGTAAACTTGCGCAAAACATAAAAACAGATAGTAAAAGCTTTTACCGATATATAAAACGGAAGAGAGTGACTAAAGTAAATGTTGGTCCCTTAGAAGATGAGAAGGGGGATTTAATAATGGGAAATATGGAAATGGCTGAGACCTTAAACAATTATTTTGCTTCGGTCTTCACAGTGGACATGCCAAAAATTGCTGGTCACGGGAATGTGGGAAGGGAGGACCTTGAGATAATCACTATCACTAGGGGGGCAGTGCTAGACAGGCTAATGGGACTCAAGGTAGACAAGTCCCCTGGTCCTGATGAAATGCATCCCAGGGTATTAAAAGAGATGGCGGAAGTTATAGCAGATGCATTCGTTATAATCTACCAAAATTCTCTGGACTCTGGGGAGGTACCAGCAGATTGGAAAGCAGCTAATGTAACGCCTCTGTTTAAAAAAGGGGGCAGACAAAAGGCAGATAACTATAGGCCGGTTAGTTTAACATCTGTAATGGGGAAAATGCTTGAAGTTATCATTAAGGAAGAAATAGCGGGACATCTAGATAGGAATAGTGCAATCAAGCAGACGCAACATGGATTCATGAAGGGGAAATCATGTTTAACTAATTTACTGGAATTCTTTGAGGATATAACGAGCATGGTGGATAGAGGTGTACGAATGGATGTGGTGTATTTAGATTTCCAAAAGGCATTTGATAAGGTGCCACACAAAAGGAAGATTACTGCAGAAGTTAAAGGTACGCGGAGTCAGAGGAAATGTATTAGCAAGGATCGAGAATTGGCTGGTTAACAGAAAGCAGAGAGTCGGGATAAATGGGTCCTTTTCGGGTTGGAAATCGGTGGTCAGTGGTGTGCCACAGGGATCGGTGCTGGGACCACAACTGTTTACAATATACATAGATGACCTGGAAGAGGGGACAGAGTGTAGTGTAACAAAATTTGCAGATGACACAAAGATTAGTGGGAAAGCGGGTTGTGTAGAGGACACAGAGAGGCTGCAAAGAGATTTAGATAGGTTAAGCCAATGGGCTAATGGAATACAATGTCGGAAAATGTGAGGTCATCCATCTTGGAAAAAAAACAGTAAAAGGGAATATTATTTGAATGGGGAGAAATTACAACATGCTGCGGTGCAGAGGGATCTGGGGGTCCTTGTGTATGAATCCCAAAAATTTAGTTTGCAGGTGCAGCAGGTAATCAGGAAGGTGAATGGAATGTTGGCCTTCATTGCAAGAGGGATGGAGTACAAAAGCAGGGAGGTCCTGCTGCAACTATACAGGGTATTGGTGAGGCCGCACCTGGAGTACTGCATGCAGTTTTGGTCACCTTACTTAAGGAAGGATATACTAACTTTGCAGGGGGTACAGAGACGATTCACTCGGCTGATTCCGGAGATGAGGGGGTTACCTTATGATGATAGATTGAGTAGACCGTGTCTTTACTCGTTGGAGCTCAGAAGGATGAGGGGTGATCTTATAGAAACATTTAAAATAATGAAAGGGATAGACAAGATAGAGGCAGAGAGGTTGTTTCCACTGGTCGGGGAGATAGAACTAGGGGGCACAGCCTCAAAATACCAATTTAAAATCGAGTTGAGAAGGAATTTCTTCTCCCAGAGGGTTGTGAATCTGTGGAATTCTCTGCCCAAGGAAGCAGTTGAGGCTAGCTCATTGAATGTATTCAAATCACAGATAGATCGATTTTTAACCAATAAGGGAATTAAGGGTTACGGGGAGCGGGCGGGTAAGTGGAGCTGAGTCCACGGGCAGATCAGCCATGATCTTGTTGAATGGCAGAGCAGGCTCGAGGGGCTAGATGGCCTACTCCTGTTCCTAATTCTTATGTTCTTATGTTCATATGACAGTCCTGCCATCCCAGGAATCAGTCTGGTAAACCTTCGCTGCACTTCCTCTGTGACAAGTATATACTTTCTTAGGTATGGACACCAAAACTGCACACAATACTCCAGGTGCGGTCTCACCAAAGCCCTGTATAACTGTAATAATACATCCTTGCTCCGGTACTCAAATCCTCTTGCAATGAAGGCCAACATACCATTTGCCTTCCTAACTGCTTACTGCACCGGCATGTTTGCTTTCAATGACTGGTGTACAAGGACACCCAGGTCCCTCTGTACATCGACACTTCCCAAGCCATCACCATTTAAATAATACTTTGTCCTTATACTTTTCCTACCAAAGTGGATAACTTCACATTTATCCACATTATACTGCATCTGCCATGTGTTTGCCCACTCACTCAACCTATCTAAATCGCCTTGCAGGGTCTTTGCATCCTCCTCACAACTCACAATCCCACCTAGTTTTGTGTCGTCAGCAAACTTGGAAATATTATATTTTGGTTCCCTCATCCAAATCATTTCCGTATATTGTGAATAGCTGGGGCCCAAGTACTAATCCCTGTGGTACCCCACTAGTCACTGCCCGCCACCCCAAAGCTGATGCACCCTCCAAGTTACCAGCACCCAGCCCTTGGTTTTTAAACTGCTTGTGGCTCAGATGAGTCACCACTGTTCAAACAACAGGTTTTAACTAGTTTTAATTAACTGTCTATTTAGCAAACTGTTGGAGAGCTAGCTAGCTAGTTAGCTAGTTTGTCTCTACTTCAGCTTGAAAGAATCCTAAATATTTAACTGTTAATTTTACTTAGAAGCTGCAAGCAGTTGTCACTCACCTCGTAAATGCGATAATAATGTAGTGAATCCAGTCATCTGTAGAGGGAGCTCTTGGGCTAATTCTTTGCTCCAGGCATTGTGTTGAGTCGATTCGATTCAGACATTCCTGCTCGGCTTGACAAAGCTGGGAGTCTATGTTAGCTTATTTTGTTGACATGGTGTGTTCACTGAGCCCCCAAACCCCCTCCCCGCCCAATCCCCACCCCCTTTCCTCCTGCTGTCGATCCATGATTTGGACAAAGCATCTTGATTTGGACAAAAACATTTGACAAGTCTGAAAACTGGGACAATTATGACCTCCTTCTGGCCTCCATTTCGGGACTGGGAAACCAGCGCGGCATCGAATACATCCAAACTCTGATTGGATGTATTCCTGAAGGTTCCAATCACATGAACACCCGACTCCAACCCTCCCGCCCCGCCCCCGCGCTCCCGCCATTGGTCACTTGGCACGTCAATCCATCCGAGCACATGGCCAATTGGAAAGCAAACTGACTCTTTGTTACCTGGTGGGACGGTTTCTTGACTCTCACTCCAACAGCTGACGGTTGATCCCAGAGTTCAGCCTTTAATTCCTGGAGATTCCAGGGCAATCCTGGAGGGTTGGCAACCCTCGTGCTGCATGATGTCATCTTATTTTGCCATATAATTTCTTTCTCTTTTTCCTTTTTAATATATGAAAGGTTTAATTGGAGTGGTAGATTCGAATCTTGGTAACTAACCTCCAATGAGGTGCCTTCGTTCACCATAAGTGCTATGCACTATCGCAGCTGTTGAGTGAAGAGCAGAACATAGGTGACAAATAGAATCATAGAATGGTTACAGCACGGAAGGAGGGCATTTGGCCCGTCAAGTCCGTGCCTGCTCTCTGCAAGAGCATTTCAGCTAGCCCCACTCCCCCGCCCTTTCCCCGTAGCCCTGCACATTGTTTTCCTACAGGTACTTATCCAACTTGATTTTGAAAGCCACAATTGAGTCTGCCTCCACCACCATCTCAGGCAGTGATTTTCAGAACCTAACCGCTCGCTGCGTAACAAAGTTTTACCTCATGTCGCCTTTGTTGCTTTTGCCAGTCACCTTAAATCTGTGTCCTCTTATGGTTCATACTGTCATGTTTGACCAAATTATATTTGTCGTCAATACCAAAACTGAGGATACGACTCTTTTAAAAGAACATCTTTAAGCAATGTGCAATGTGGGGCCGAGGGGCCTGTTTGGGGGTGGTAACGGTAGTGAGGTGGGAGTTTCTGCGCCAGGCGTGGAAGTCTGGTCCCGCTCGTGATATTGGGGTTACTGCCCCCGAGGGTGAGTGGAGCACAAAAAAACGCAGTCCACTTCCTCTGTGGGGTGCGAGCTGGGCGGAAGGGAATGGAGAGGGGCGCAGCGGTTCGGGCTGGGACCCGGAATTTTCATTAAAGGGGCGGGCCAAGCTGTCGACTCTGCGGGTCCCTAGCTGGACCATCGGGCAGCAGGGAGCCGGGGCATCAACCTGGCACTCAAGTGGAGCACCGGGCTGCAAGATCGCGGCTCGGACCCCGCGTTCCAACGTTCAACGGGATGCGACCGGTAAGTCGGACGATATTTTTTTGACGCGAGCGCTACCTCACCTTTAACTAGCATCCCGCGAGCGGCCTACAGCCTGGTGTGCAGCCCCTGAAGCTGTCGGGGGCATTGCCTGGGGACGATACCAAATTTCCGCTCCGGGGCGACAAAGGGTCACTGTGCATGGTGATGACACCGGGGCGCTACTGGTTACCGCTGCCCTTAAAATGCCATGGAATTCAGTAGGAGTGCCGTGCCCAGGCGCTAATGGAAGGAACAAATGACCTGACTTTCTTGACCATCATATCTTTTCTTTTTATTTCTTACTCTTCTTTTCTCACCAGTTTTCCCTTCCTTCCTTCCTTCCATCCTTTCTTCCTTCCTTCCTTCCTTCCTTCCGTCCGTCCATCCGTCCGTCCTTCCTTGCTTCCCAATTAAAGGTCTGCCTTGCGTCCTTGTGCAAGTACATGAGAGGATTACACTGTGGGTCTGGATGTATTACATTCACACACTGAGGGAAGGGAAGGGGGAGGATTACACTCTGGGTCTGGATGTATTACATTCACACACTGAGGGAAGGGAAGGGGGAGGATTACACTTTGGGTCTGGATGTATTACATTCACACACTGAGGGAAGGGAAGGGGGAGGATTACACTTTGGGTCTGGATGTATTACATTCACACACTGAGGGAAGGGAAGGGGGAGGATTACACTGTGGGTCTGGATGTATTACATTCACACACTGAGGGAAGGGAAGGGGGAGGATTACACTGTGGGTCTGGATGTATTACATTCACACACTGAGGGAAGGGAAGGGGGAGGATTACACTGTGGGTCTGGATATATTACATTTACACACTGAGGGAAGGGAAGGGGGAGGATTACACTGTGGGTCTGGATGTATTACATTCACACACTGAGGGAAGGGAAAGCGGAGGATTACACTGTGGGTCTGGATGAATTACATTCACACACTGAGGGAAGGGGGAGGATTACACTGTGGGTCTGGATGTATTACATTCACACACTGAGGGAAGGGAAGGGGGAGGATTACACTGTGGGTCTGGATGAATTACATTTACACACTGAGGGAAGGGAAGGGGGAGGATTACGCTGTGGGTCTGGATGTATTACATTCACACACTGAGGGAAGGGAAGGGGGAGGATTACACTGTGGGTCTGGATGAATTACATTCACACACTAAGGGAAGGGAAGGGGGAGGATTACGCTGTGGGTCTGGATGTATTACATTCACACACTGAGAGGGAAGGGGGAGCAGAGGTATATTATATATACTCACCAATCGACAGTACAATATCGTAGTATAAGGATGACACCAAATTCGGGATACAGTTAATACTGAGGAGGCCTGTGACAATGCACGATGTTAATGAATTTGTATGTTGGGCATGGAAATGGCATTAATTGCAATATAGATAGGTGTGAGGTGGTGCATCTTGATAGAGAGAATAAAGACGTTGGTAAATGAGTGTTTAAATGAGGGAGAGCAGCAAAGGGAGTGAGGGGGACAAATGCACAAATAATGAAAAGCAGGTTAAAAGGCCATGAAAATGCAAACAAAGCACTGGGGTTCGTTTCTAGAGTAAGAGGCCACATCTGGAGTATTGTGTACAGTTTTGGTCTCCGAACTTGAGGAAGGACATTCTTGCTATTGAGGGAGTACAGCGAAGGTTCACCAGACTGATTCCCTGGATGGCGGGACTGACATATCAAGAAAGACTGGATCAACTGGGCTTGTATTCACTGAAGTTCAGAAGAATGAAAGGGGATCTCATAGAAACGTTTAAAATTCTGACAGGTTTAGACAGGTTAGATGCAGGAAGAATGTTCCCAATGTTGGGGAAGTCCAGAACCAGGGGACACAGTCTAAGGATAAGGGGTAAGCCATTTAGGACCGAGATGAGGAGAAACTTCTTCACCCAGAGAGTGGTGAACCTGTAGAATTCTCTACCACAGAAAGTTGTTGAGGCCAATTCACTAAATATATTCAAAAAGGAGTTAGATGTAGTCGTTACAACTAGGGGGAATCAAGGGGTGTGGTGAGAATGCAGGAATGGGGTACTGAAGTTGCATGTTCAGCCATGAACTCATTGAATGGCGGTGCAGGCTCGAAGGGCCGAATGGCCTACTCCTGCACCTATTTTCTATGTTTCTATGTTTTTACTGACAACAATCACTCTCTACCACCGTGGCCGTTCTTCTTGTGTGAAGCTAGGCAGGCTATTCGAGCAGGAGGGCCCTGATTCCATTTCCACCTGATGTGCATGTATTCGTGCTTGGGGTTGCCAGATAGACATCAGGAGAAGTGTCCCCAGCAGATTTTCTATTCCAGGAACATTGCGCCCAACACTTGCACCGTCTACAGTTCTATTCTCCTTAACTGAGGAAGGAAATACTTGCCTTAGAGGAGGGTTCATGAGACTGATTTCAGGCATGGGAGGATTGTCCTATGGAGGAGAGATTGAGTAGATTGGGCCGATACTTTCTGGAGTTTGGAAGAATGAGAGGCGATCTCATTGAAATGTATAAAATTCTTCGCGGGCTTGACAGAGTAGATGCCGAGAGGCTGTTTCTCCTGGCTGGAGAGTTTAGAACTAGGAGGGGCACAATCTCAGGTTAAGGGGTCGGTGAGTTAAGACTGATTTGAGGGGAAATTTCTTCACTCAGAGGGCGGTGAATCTTTAGAATCCTCTCCCCCAGAGGGCTGAGGATGCTCAGCCGTTGAGCATATCCAAGGCTGAGATCGCTAGATTTTGGGCATTACGGGAATCAAGGGATTATGGGGATTGGGCAGAAAGGTGGAGTTGAGGTAGGAGAACAGTCATGACCTTATTGAATAGAGGAGCAAGGCTCGAGGGGCCGTAGGGCCTACTCCTGCTCCTAATTCTTGTGTTCTTGTGTAATAGCAGCCTGGCGGAGAGCAACCGGCTCCACGCAAACCAGGGATTGAACCATGTGGCCTGCCACAGTCTTCACGGCCCAGGGATAAATCCAGGGAGCCAGTGAAAGACTGTCGTCTAGACTGGTCTGTGGCCTGAGCAGTGAGGATTAGTATGCAGGTCGGATTGACAAAGCTCGGTGGAGCAGCTAAATCAGCAAATTGCTGCAGCACAGATTTCAGGGACATTGAGCTCTTGTTAATTATGCTCAGACAATAAGAAAGCTGTATATCACTGACGCAGAATGTATCGTTGATAGCGTGTCAGGTTGTGCTGTACCTGACATATACCCAACGTACACTGATTGCAGTTAATTAAGGGCCCGTCTGTAAAAGCTCCATGAATTTCCATCAGGATGTGAACAGGCATAATATTCAAATGGATAGTTCGTGGCCATCCAGAGGAATCCCCGACTGTTAAATGGAGGCTTTTCGAGGGCACGGACAATCGTAATCATAGAAAAGCTTACAGTTCAGCGGATATCATTACAGCATAGTAAGGAAGGAATATTCGGTCGAATATTGTCCACTCCTGGTGTCAGGCCCCCTGGCTCAGTGGGTAGCACCCTCACCTCTAAATCTACAATGTTGTGGGTTCAAGTCCCACTCCAGATTCTTGGGTGCAAAATCCAGGCTGACACTCTGAGTCCCAGTACTGAGGGAGCACTGCAGTGTTGGAGGTGGCACCTTGTGGATGAGATGTTAGACCGAGGTCCTGTCTGCCCTCATGGGTGGACATAAAAGATCCTCTGGGCACTATTTCGAAGAAGAGCCGGGAGTTATTCCTGGTGTCCTGGCCAACATTTAACTGTTCAACCAACACCACTTCAATTAATAGCAGTTCAAACTTCACAACCAAATTCTCTTCCACAACAGTGTCAACATTGTCAAAGTTTAGTGCCGCAACTACTTAGCAGGTGAAATTTATGATCAACAGAAGTGAGACAGATCATACACCCACAAATACATGAGCTATGTTTATTTTTAGGAGTGAAATACATCAAAATAGGCTCAATTTCTAAGCAAAATAAATGAACATTGTTTCATAAGAACATAAGAATTAGGAACAGGAGTAGGCCATCTAGCCCCTCGAGCCTGCTCCGCCATTCAACAAGATCATGGCTGATCTGGCCGTGGACTCAGCTCCACTTACCCGCCCTCTCCCCGTAACCCTTAATTCCCTTATTGGTTAAAAATCAATCTATCTGTGATTTGAATACATTCAATGAGCTAGCCTCAACTGCTTCCTTGGGCAGAGAATTCCACAGATTCACAACCCTCTGGGAAAAGAAATTCCTTCTCAACTCGGTTTTAAATTGGCTCCCCCGTTCTAGTTCTAGTTCTAGCCTCCCCGACCAGTGGAAACAACCTCTCTGCCTCTATCTTGTCTATCCCTTTCATGATTTTAAATGTTTCTATAAGATCACCCCTCATCCTTCTGAACTCCAACGAGTAAAGACCCAGTCTACTCAATCTATCATCGTAAGGTAACCCCCTCATCTCCGGAATCAGCCTAGTGAATCGTCTCTGTACCCCCTCCAAAGCCAGTATATCCTTCCTTAAATAAGGTGACCAAAACTGCACGCAGTACTCCAGGTGCGGCCTTACCAATACCCTATACAGTTGCAGCAGGACCTCCCTGATTTTGTACTCCATCCCTCTCGAAATGAAAGAATTTCTTAAAAAGAAAAGGGATTACCCAGGTCATTCTCACATTACTGTTTATGGCAGCTTTTGTTGAGCACAATTTGGCTGCCCTGTTTCTGACATTACAACAGTGACTGCACTTCAAAAGGACTTAATTGGTTGCAAAGCACTTTGGGATGTCCTGAGCTCATACAAGCACATTATAAATGCAGGTTCATTCTTTCAGTGACCTCTGTCCATTAGGCTCCGTTCCCTCGCTTTGTTTCAGTTAGCCCTGGAAAGGGTCAATCCCTGGGTGAACCTCAGTTGTTTTGCTAAAGGGTCACATCCAATATCTTTTTTTCAGTCAGCCTCTGGTTGACTTGCTGTGCTTTCGCCATCAAAGCTTCGTCGCGAAATTCGGCGGCTTAGCGCCGGCAGTTAAGGCCAGTTTTGAGAAAAAAAAATAGTGGCCGCCTCGCTTGCGGCCACCTTCAGCGCAGCCCACACTGGTCCGCCATCTTGATAAGGGCATTAGCGCGGGCGGGACGTGCGCGCGCTGGCAGTATGTAGAGTTGGCAGATCGTGGCGTCAGTCAGCGTGTAACACTGATTTAACACACAACCTGCCATTTTGTACATTGCCATTCCAATCAGCGCCCTCTCCTAAACAAAAACAAAAACGAGGAACCCCCCATCAGTGCTATTTAAAAGGATACACCCAACATGTAGGTCAGTTCTCTTGTACTGGTTCTGGCAGAGTTTATATCGTGCCCATTATAGGGCCTTATCCAACATTATATTTGGTTTGGTATTGGCCAGTGTGTTGCATCAAGTCATCAGTGACACCCAAGTGGGTTAACTGCTCACTCTTAACCGTGCTGGATTGTATTCCTGACAATGATATTTAATCAGAGCTGGGCTTTGTTTACATATCATTGACTCAGAACAAGAATTAAAATTTCAGCTGTAAATAATTAACTCAAGCCACTAATCTCAAAATCAATTTTATTTTACTCCTGCAGTACTGTGCTGGGCTGTTAGCTTAGATTTTGTGCTTAAGTTTGTGGAGTGGGAGTTGAACCCACAGCCTTCATGAATCACAGAGCAAGAATCCTACCCACTGAGGCACAGCAAATACAAACCATTTTGCACACAATAAGATGAGATGAACAGTTGGCGGTGAGTTTGGCCAGAGGAGAGATGTTGACCGAGATACGGGTAGACCTTCTATTCAAGGGAACCAGAGGTTGACACAAACTGACGGGGTTGAGACAATCACTATTTTGCTCACCTCTGGGTGCATCTCGGGTCTAGAGAAAAACACAAGTTCTGCATGGCCAAAACCAGAATGGGCCACCACCATCACCCATATCTCCATCTCATTCCTCTGTTTCTAACGGTTCTTGAGTTAAGTGGATGAAGTATGCCCCATGCCGATTGGTTTGAGTCTGATATTACCTACAGCTGGAAAACAATCAGGACTACTGGCAAAATTGACCAGCACATTTGGGAAGATAGCTTCATGTTGAAGAATGATATGGAACTGAAGGAGGCCATTCGATCCATCGTGCCTTTTCTGGCTCTTTGAAAGAGCTATCCAATTATTCCAACTTATCTACCTTTTCCCCATAGCCCTTACATTCCTCCCCTTCAAGTATTTATTCAATTCCCTTTTGAAAGTTATTATTGAATCTGCTTCCTCCACCCTTCCAGGCAGCGCATTCCAGATCACAACAACTAGCTGTGTAAAGAAATATTTCCTTATGTCGCCTCTGGTTCTTTTGCCAATTACCTTAAATCTGTGTCCTCTGGTTGCCGTCTGCCACTGGAAACAGTTTCTCCGTATTACTCCAACAGAACCTTTCATGATTTTGAACGGTGCTATTAAATCTCCCCTTAACCTTCTCTGCTCCAAAGAGAACAACCTTAGCCACTCTAGATGTCAATGAAGTTACGTAGCATCTGCACATTTGCAGTTTGGAACTCTCTGTGACAGATCAGAGCTTGGTTATGTGCCCAGTGATGAAGGACTCTGTGTTGGGGTAGACTTGGCAAATTAACGGCTAGGTTTTTGTGTGAGGGGAGTGTGCATTGGGAATTCCGGCACAGTGGTTGGCGTTAGCTGGTGGGACTTAATTGTTCAGTCGATTTCAGCAAGTGGACAATCGTGTGTGGTGCGATGGACAAGTGTTTCCAGTGAACCTCTGCCAAAGTTACAGCGATGGAGCGGGAGGAGCCAGGAGGACATTCCTGGCTCGTGGGACAAGTGGAGAAGGCTCAAGTCCTTCATTGGTAAATGTTAGCTTTGCATAAAGGAAAGAAAGACTTGCATTTATAGAGCGCCTTTCACAACCACTGGACATCTCAAAGAACTTTACAGCCAATGAAGTACTTTTGGAGTGTAGTTACTGTTGTAATGTAGGAAACACAGCAGCCAATTTGCACACAGCAAGCTCCCACAAACAGCAATGTGATAATGACCAGATAATCTGTTTTTTTATTATGTTGATTGAGGGATAAATATTGGCCAGGACACCGGGGATAACTCCATTGCTGTTCAAATTAGTGCCATGGGATCTTTTACGTCCACTTAAGAGAGCAGCAGGGCCTCGGTTTAACGTCTTATGAGGAAAGGTTGAGTAGGTTGGTCCTCTACTCATTGGAGTTCAGAAGAATGAGAGGGTATAAGATTATGAGGGAACTTGACAAGGTGGATGCAGAGAGGATGTTTCCACCGCTAGGGGAGACTAGAACTAGAGGGCACGATCTTAGAATAAGGGGCCACCCATTTAAAACAGAGATGAGGAGAAATTTCTTCTCTCAGAGGGTTGTGGATCTGTGGAATTCACTGCCTTAGTGAGCTGTGGAAGCTGGGACATTGAATAAATTTAAGACAGAAATAGACAGTTTCTTAAACGACAAGGTGTTATGGAGAGCAGGCAGGGAAGTGGACCTGAGTCCATGATCGGATTAGCCATGATCAAATTAAATGGGCTGTATGGCCTACTCATGCTTCTTATATCGCATTCAAAAGACAGCACCTCCGACAGTGCAGTACCCCCTCAGCCTAGATTTTTTTTTGTGCTCAAGTCCTTGGAGTTGGATTTGAATCCACAACCTACTGACTCAAAGGCGAGAGTGCTACCCACTGAGCCACAGCTGACATGTGATAAACAAAGGACTTGTAGATGCCAAATGCAGTCATCTCTGGCAAATTGTTGCTTTAGTCAACCTGCAAGACAGGGTTGCAGCTCTCTAAGCTGCTATCTGTTGCAAGTTCTATCAAATGGTAATTTTTGCATTCTCATGCGAGATGAAAAATTGGCAGCTGTGCTGGCCTGAATGCCGGGATGAAAAGAAGTGCTGATATTGCAATAACACCGCTCAGATCTGCATGGTTGTGGCAGCATTATTATTCGGATCCCTGCTAACTCGGAAGCTTGCTGCTTAAGAGCTAAGAAACTTCTCAAAGATCTGAAGCCCATCTTAAAACTGGCAACTGAAGCCAAAATCCTTATTAAATGTTAAGAGGATCAAACGCAGTCAGGCTCCACCCAGTCAAGGTTAAGACGGAGGTTTATTTAAAAATTTTTCAAATGAAATTGCGCCCCAGAACTCCAATTAGTGTCAACCTTAATCAGGCTGATTTAGTCACCACACAATTTTCATGCAATGCTTGCTGACACTTTGATAGAACAGATTGTCCCCCACTGACATAATAATCTTACATCAGATCGTCCTCCCTATTCCCTCAGATTTAATACTTGAATCATTTAGTTCTCCAGTGAGTTAACAATGGTAAGGGAAAGAATATGGTAATGTCTGACTATGGAGAGTGCCGGGAAAGAACTTGCGTTGATATAACACCTTATTATTGCCTCTCAAGACATTTTCAAAGTGCTTTCAGTCCTATTAATTACTTACACAGTGCAGTCACAGGAGCTGTGTGGTCCCTTTACTCCGTTGAAGGTGCCATGTAAACGCAAACTGTTGTTATATGAGGAAGGATGAGAGGCTGCTCCAACTATACCTGAGGTGGACTGCCCTGACCGTGTCTATAGATCTGGAGACAACTTTCTGAGGAGATCCAGCTTCACCGAGCAACGCATCACCAGGAAGGCAGTTATGCCTGGAGGAGTCACCATCTCCTCCAGCCAGATCTCCAGACAAGATCCATTGACAGGGATGGCTCCGACAGTGACTGGGAAAGATGATTGAAGCCACAGGATCATTCCTGTCCACCTCAGGGGATATACAACAACAACAACTTGTGTTTATATAGCACCTTTAATGTTAGTAAAACATCCCAAGGCGCTTCACAGGAGTGTTATAAGACCAAAACTTGATACCGAGTTAACATAAGAAGAAATTACGGCAGATGACCAAAAACTTGGTCAAAAAGGTAGGTTTCAAGCAGCGTCTTAAAGGAGGAAAGAGGGGTAGAGAGGCAGAGAGGTTTAGGGACAGAGTTACAGAGCTTAGGACCCAGCCAGCTGAAGGCACGGCCACCAATGGTTGAGCGATTATAATCAGGGATGCTCAAGAGGGCAGAATTAGAGAAGCGCAGATATCTCGGGGGGTTGTGGGGTGTAATGTCTGTAAGCTTGTAATGTTTGTAGCTCCACACTGTAGATGTGGACGTATTGTGTACTGCAAGTGCAGGGTTAATAATAAACAGAACTAGGCAGATTTCCGGAGACTTCCGAAAGAGCTGCCTGCCATGTTAGGAAGCTGTGTGTGCTGTGTTCTGTGAATATATCACATTTGACGATTGAGATGGGATTTTTTGGATGATTTAAAGCTTAAATTTTGTTGGTGAAGGATTCAACCAGCCGACAGTGAGACTTTGGAAGTTTCTGTCTTTGGAAAAAGCTACAAAAATCCGAGGTAAAATACAGCACATGGTGTGAACAGCTAGAGATTAAAATGGCAGGTGTATTGGGACATTTGGGAGAATATAGACATGACCGGGAATGTTTTAAAGCGTATGTGGATCAGCTAGAAATGTATTTCACTGCAAATAACATAATCAAAGTTCCAGACAATGCAGTCCAGAACCGGGCTGTGTTGGAACGTAAGAAAGCGATCTTCTTATCAGTGGTAGGTCCGGCATTATACGAAACCCTTGTAAATCTGCTTGTGCCTGACGAGCCAAAGGACACAATGCTTCAAGAGATTTTAATGAAGCTGGAGCAGCACTATAACCCCAAACCGTTAGAAATTGCTGAAAGCTATCGTTTCGGGATTCTGAATCAAAAGACTGATGAACGTATCAGTGATTACATCGCAGCATTAAAAAAGCTATCGAAGCACTGTATTTTTGGAAACTTTCAAAACTGCGCATTGTGGGATCATTTTGTTTGTGGGGTGAAAAATGATGCGATCAGAAAGAAGTTATTGATGACGGATGACTTGACGTTTGAGATTGCTTGTCAGACAGCGAGGTTGATGGGCATGCTCGAACAATATTCCCGAGAATTAAATAATGATTACGGTCGTCAGTCAACTGAGGTAAATCACCTGCAGGTTCAAAGTAAAAGATGGGCGTGGCCGAAAGTCTCAGAAACTGGAAATTCTAACAGAGCGTCGAAGACGTGCTATAGGTGCCTGGGACAACACATTGCTCAAAGTTGTCCATGCATGAAGGCAGAGTGTTTCTTCTGCAGGAAGACGGGGCATATTGCGAAGGCATACCGACTGAAGGGTAAACCAGTTTTTAAAGCTATGAGTCGAGCGTTCAAAGCTATGATTAGAAATTCCAAGAGACTACATAGCATGGAAGAACAACAACAGGACGAGGAGATGTTAGAGTTACACGTCATCAGGAGTGTGAGGTTAACGGACAGCGATTTGGAAAGCATCAAAATCCACATAGATGTTGCGGGATTCAAGATCCCAATGGAAATTGACACGGGTGCATCCGTGAGTTAGTACCGGAGTCACTATACTGCGACAAATTGCGTGATTTCCAACTAGAGCTGCGAGGCTACTCGGGAGAGAAAATTCCTGTGGTAGGTCGTATCACCGTACCGGTGAAATATAAAGATCAATTTCAGAACTTGCCTCTAATAATAGTGGAAAGAATCAAGCCGGCATTACTAGGAAGAAATTGGTTGAGCTCACTGAAGCTGGATTGGAGAAAGATTTTCTGTGTGGAAGCGAGATTTTCATCAATGGATGAGGTTATGAAGAAGTATCTGAAGGTGTTCTGTGAAGCGGGCAGTCCGATCCAAGGATTCAAGGCGAGTGTCAGGGTACAGAAGGACGCTAGATCGGTTTACTACAAGCAACGTTCCATACCATATGCACTCAAGGAGAAAGTTGAGCAAGAACTCAAAAGACTAGAGACTGAGAACATTATTTGTAAAATAGATCGATGTAATTGGGCTACACCCATTGTTGTTGTACCTAAGTCCGATGGTAATGTAAGATTGTGTGGTGATTATAAAGTAACCATAAACCAGGTTCGAGAGGGTAATGTCCCTAATACATTGCCGAATATAGAAGATTTGTTCACAACACTGACAGGTGGTCAGATCTTCTCAAAACTGGATCTTACGAATGCCTACTTACAGCTTGAACTAGATGAGGAGTCCAAGTCATGTTTGACTATAAATACTCCTTGGCCTATATCAATTTAATAGGCTACCGTTTGGAGTGTCTTCCGCCTCTGCCATATTCCAAGGGGTGATGAACCAGATTTTGCAAGGTATTGAAGGGGTAGTATGTTATTTGGATGACATACTAATTTCAGCACCAAATAGGCAAATTCATAAGAACATATTGAATGAAGTCCTCAAATGGCTAGAGAAGCACAGAGTACGAGTGTCTGCTCGTAAGTGTGAGTTATTTAAAAACTCAGTGGAGTACTTTGGGTACAGAGTAGACAAAGATGGTTTACATCCAACCATGGAAAAATTGGATGAAATTAGAAATGCACCCACTCCCAGGAAGGTCAGTGAACTTCGTTCATTCTTGGGTCTTTTGAACTATTATGGGAAGTTCCTACCAAATTTGGCTACAGTATTACATCCACTGAATGAACTTTTGAAAAAACAGGTCCATTGGAAGTGGTCAAAAGAATGCGATACAGCATTGAAGGAGTGTAAAAACAAATTGGTAGAGAACACCATGTTAGTTCACTATGACATATCTAAGGAGATTAAGCTAGCATGTGATGCCTCTCCGTATGGAGTTGTGGCAGTAATCTTTCATGTATTAAGTAGTGGGGAGGAGAGACCAATTGCTTTTGCTTCACGTACTCTCAGTGCCAGTGAGAGTAATTATGCGTAAATTGAAAGGGAAGCTTTGGCATTAATTTTTGGGGTTAAGAAGTTTCACAAATACTTGTATGGTCGTAAGTTTATCATAGTTACTGACCATAAGCCCCTAACAGCAATCCTCCATCCAAAGTTCCCTGTTCCAACATTAGCTGCAGCCCGAATGCAGAGATGGGCTTTGATTTTGTCAGCATATACATATGATATTGAATACAGACGATCAGCTGATCACAGTAATGCTGATGTGATGTCTAGATTGCCTTCCCCATCACAGGTTACAACTGATAGGGAAGAAGTGTTTTATTTTTCATACATTGATGAACTGCCAGTTACAGCTGAAGAGATTGGTAGAGCAATCAAACATGACCCAGTGATGTCAAAGGTGTATGAGCATATTGCAAATAGATGGCCAAACCAGGTAACAAACAAAAATACACATCCATTCTTCATTCGTAATAATTAATTATCAGTTGATAAAGATTGTATCATGTGGGGTGCAAAAGTGGTTACCAGGAAGAGTGGTGAAGATATGTGGTCCTCGCACATATTTGTAAAGATGTTTGATAATGGAGAGGTTAGGTTTGTTCATATTAATCATATTTTACCGACAGACATGGAAGGAGTTGAAGGTGGGAATGATTCAGTTATTTCTGACTCATCAGATAGTTTTGATACACCAGTAGCAAACCCTAAATCCAATGTACTGGAAACAAATCCAGGAGAGAATCAGAATGAAAGTCTGAGTCCGAGTCAGGGAAACAAAGAGCCTGAAGTTAGAGTGAGTTCAAATGAAAATCAAGGAAATTCCATGGAGGAAAATGTTCCTCAGAATGAGCCTCGAATGAGTTTAGATTCGACACCATGTTTGGAAAGTTCTGTTCGAGAGCGAAGGTATCCTCTTCGAAACAGAAAACAAGTGGTAAAGTTAAATTTGTAAATATGGAAAAAAAAGTTTATATCCTGTGTTATGTAAAAACATGAAAGTTATGTATGATGTTTGTTACGATGGCTTCTTCATTAAGGAGGGAGCAGTGTAATGTCTGTAAGCTTGTAATGTTTGTAGCGCCACACTGTGAATGTGGATGTATTGTGTACTGCAAGTGCAGGGTTAAAAATAAACAGAACTCGTCAGATTTCCGAAGACTTCCGAGACAGCTGCCTGCCATGTTAGGAAGCTGTGTGTGCTGTGCTCTGTGAATATATCACATGGGGCTGGAGGAGATTACAGAGATCGGGAGGGGCGAGGGCCATGGAGGAATTTGAAAATGAGAGATGCATGCAATAAAGGTGCAGCAGTTATAATGGGTGACTTTAATATGCACATAGATTGGGCTAGCCAAACTGGAAGCAATACGGTGGAGGAGGATTTCCTGGAGTGCATAAGGGATGGTTTTCTAGACCAATATGTTGAGGAACCAACTAGGGGGGAGGCCATCTTAGACTGGGTGTTGTGTAATGAGAGAGGATTAATTAGCAATCTCATTGTGCGAGGCCCCTTGGGGAAGAGTGACCATAATATGGTGAAATTCTGCATTAGGATGGAGAATGAAACAGTAAATTCAGAGACCATGGTCCAGAACTTAAAGAAGGGTAACTTTGAAGGTATGAGGCGTGAATTGGCTAGGATAGATTGGCGAATGATACTTAGGGGGTTGACTGTGGATGGGCAATGGCAGACATTTAGAGACCGCATGGATGAATTACAACAATTGTACATTCCTGTCTGGCGTAAAAATAAAAAAGGGAAGGTGGCTCAACCGTGACTATCTAGGGAAATCAGGGATAGTATTAAAGCCAAGGAAGTGGCATACAAATTGGCCAGAAATAGCAGCGAACCTGGGGACTGGGAGAAATTTAGAACTCAGCAGAGGAGGACAAAGGGTTTGATTAGGGCAGGGAAAATGGAGTACGAGAAGAAGCTTGCAGGGAACATTAAGGTGGATTGCAAAAGTTTCTATAGGTATGTAAAGAGAAAAAGGTTAGTAAAGACAAACGTAGGTCCCCTGCAGTCAGAATCAGGGGAAGTCATAACGGGGAACAAAGAAATGGCGGACCAATTGAACAAGTAATTTGGTTCGGTATTCACTAAGGAGGATACAAACAACCTTCCGGATATAAAAGGGGTCAGAGGGTCTAGTAAGGAGGGGGAACTGAGGGAAATCTTTATTAGTCGGGAAATTGTGTTGGGGAAATTGATGGGATTGAAGGCCGATAAATCCCCAGGGCCTGATGGAATGCATCCCAGAGTACTGAAGGAGGTGGCCTTGGAAATAGTGGATGCATTGACAGTCATTTTCCAACATTCCATTGACTCTGGATCAGTTCCTATGGAGTGGAGGGTAGCCAATGTAACCCCACTTTTTAAAAAAGGAGGGAGAGAGAAAACAGGGAATTATAGACCGGTCAGCCTGACCTCAGTAGTGGGTAAAATGATGGAATCAATTATTAAGGATGTCATAGCAGTGCATCTGGAAAATGGTGACATGATAGGTCCAAGTCAGCATGGATTTGTGAAAGGGAAATCATGCTTGACAAATCTTCTGGAATTTTTTGAGGATGTTTCCAGTAAAGTGGACAAAGGAGAACCAGTTGATGTGGTATATTTGGACTTTGAGAAGGCTTTCGACAAGGTCCCACACAAGAGATTAATGTGCAAAGTTAAAGTACATGGGATTGGGGGTAGTGTGCTGACGTGGATTGAGAACTGGTTGTCAGACAGGAAGCAAAGAGTAGGAGTAAACAGGTACTTTTCAGAATGGCAGGCAGTGACTAGTGGGGTGCCGCAAGGTTCTGTGCTGGGGCCCCAGCTGTTTACATTGTACATTAATGATTTAGACGAGGGGATTAAATGCAGTATCTCCAAATTTGCGGATGACACTAAGTTGGGTGGCAGTGTGAGCTGCGAGGAGGATGCTATTAGGCTGCAGAGTGACTTGGATAGGTTAGGTGAGTGGGCAAATGCATGGCAGATGAAGTATAATGTGGATAAATGTGAGGTTATCCACTTTGGTGGTAAAAACAGAGAGACAGACTATTATCTGAATGGTGACAGATTAGGAAAAGGGAAGGTGCAACGAGACCTGGGTGTCATGGTACATCAGTCATTGAAGGTTAGCATGCAGGTACAGCAGGCGGTTAAGAAAGCAAATGGAATGTTGGCCTTCATAGCGAGGGGATTTGAATACAGGGGCAGGGAGGTGTTGCTACAGTTGTACAGGGCCTTGGTGAGGCCACACCTGGAGTATTGTGTACAGTTTTGGTCTCCTAACTTGAGGAAGGACATTCTTGCTATTGAGGGAGTGCAGCGAAGATTCACCAGACTGATTCCCGGGATGGCGGGACTGACCTATCAAGAAAGACTGGATCAACTGGGCTTGTATTCACTGGAGTTCAGAAGAATGAGAGGGGACCTCATAGAAACGTTTAAAATTCTGACGGGGTTAGACAGGTTAGATGCAGGAAGAATGTTCCCAATGTTGGGGAAGTCCAGAACCAGGGGTCACAGTCTGAGGATAAGGGGTAAGCCATTTAGGACCGAGATGAGGAGAAACTTCTTCACCCAGAGAGTGGTGAACCTGTGGAATTCTCTACCACAGAAAGTAGTTGAGGCCAATTCACTAAATATATTCAAAAGGGAGTTAGATGAAGTCCTTACTACTCGGGGGATCAAGGGTTATGGCGAGAAAGCAGGAAGGGGGTACTGAAGTTTCATGTTCAGCCATGAACTCATTGAATGGCGGTGCAGGCTAGAAGGGCCGAATGGCCTGCTCCTGCACCTATTTTCTATGTTTCTATGTTTTGCTTCTATGGTCAATATTCTTTTACCAGAGGGCACTTTATCCACCTGGCAGGCTTTCCAAATTTGGCATTATAAATGGAATTCACGTGGCCACGTGGATCTCTCCTGCAAATCCCTCAAGACATTCTTGACTACTCTGGAGATAGTCGTGGTGCTCTCACTTTATGCTGATCCAACAGGTTGTTGTTATTTGAAGGACAAAGAGAACCTTCTTCAGGCCAGGCTCATATGTCCATGAACAAGAGGTGAACAGCAATTTAAAGCGGCTCGCAGTATACATAGAGAAGTTGGAACATATCACTGAGATAGTGATTCAGCCGTTTGTGTGCTTGGACAGATCAGGTGCTTGGGGTGCTTTGTAGCCATGCCAAGTCTCAAAGACCTGCTGTCTTTGCATAGCTTTCCCATACAGAAAGGCATTACCATGGAACTGGGGGACAAGGAGGAGAACACCAAACACAAGCCTGAAGAAATGCAAACTGATCAAATTCAGGTAAGTGCCTGATCTATCCAATGTACAAATAGTTCTCTTCGCGTATGGACGACACAGTGGAACAATACACTAGCCCTGCCATTGTCCTCTGTCCCACCTCAATCCTTATCCTTAATTTGTGCTGCCTCATCTTACTTCATCAGAAGTGAACTCTCAGGACAAAATTGAAATAAACTTTGTCAGTTGATAAGTTGCGGGTTCAAACCCCACTCCAAGGACTTGAGACAAAATCTAGGCTGACACTCCAGTGCAGTACTGAAGGAGTGCGGCACTGTCACAGGTATTGTCTTTCGAATGAGACGTTAAACACTCTCATGTGAATGTAAAAGAAGCCATGGCATTACTCGAAGAACAGCAGGGGAATCCCGATCAATATTTACCCCTCAACCAACATCATTAAAATCTAGACTGACATTCCAGTGCAATACTGAAGGAGTGCTGTGCTGTCGGAGGTACGGTCTTTCGGATGAGATGTTAAACCGAGGCCCCGTCTGCTCTCGCAGGTGGATGCAAAAGATCCCACGGCACTATTTCGAAGAAGAGCAGCGGAGTTATCCCCGATGTCCTGGCCAATATTTATCCCTCAACCAACATCACTAAAACAAATTATCTGGTCATTATCACATTGCTGCCTGTGGGAGCTTGCTGTGCGCAGATTGGCTGCCGGGTTTCCCACATTACAACAGTGACTACACTCCAAAAAGTTCTTGCTTGACTGTAAAGAGTTTTGGGACATCCGGTGGTCATGAGAGGCGCTATATAAATGCAAGTCTTTCTTTCATTACTGATACCAACTTTAGATTTCCAACTGAATGAAAATTCTCAAGTCTGCCAGGGTGGGATTAGGACACCCGTTCTCTGGATTATGACAACAGTAAAAACAACGTGCATTTATATAGTGCCTGACACATCCCAAGGTGCTCTAGTCTTATTCGTCTAGTGAGATAACCACTGCACCACTGCTTTTTGTTTCAGATTATCAGCATTTGCAGCTTTATTATTTTGTTTCTTTCGAAACCAACCCCTCACTCCCCCCCACCCCCCCCGGCCCCCACTCCATCCATGCGGCTCTGATCCAAGGTTCGTGTGGTGATGCAGGCGCTCGACTAGTTCATGCCTGAAGGCATCCCAGAGGCTACTGAGATACAAGCAGACGCTGTGATAAACTTCTTCTTAGGCGGTCTCTCGAAGCGAGGATGACTTGCTTCCACGCCAAAAAGGGATGAGTTCACAGGTATTTCAATGAAGGACCTAATATTCCAGGTCCCGAACTGCATATTGAAGGATGGAAGAAGCCTGTGCATAGATTTTTTAATGTGTGGTGACCGTTGCACACCAGCCACCACACAGGCTTGACAGAGCTAGGTCTTGGTCCAGTGGCAAGGGTTAACCAGGATGACTGGAGACCAGCTCTGCTGCACGGACCTAGTGCGCACACATATCGCAGTGTGGGCTGGGCCCGTGCTGCACTCAGGCCCACACCTCTTTTGGGGCCTGAAATCACGCCTCTCCTGGGCCCCGATCACGTCGCTCTGCAGCCTCTCGCGACTCCCTCGTCCCGACCTCGCCCCGACCTCGACATGGAGGAAGGCGACTGGATTGGACGTCACCATAATCCAGGTCGCTGATTGTAGCGTGGGCGGGTATGGCAGGTGATAAACAGGTGCTTGATGACAGCAGGCGTGTTGACAAGCAGTGATTAAACAAGACAGCCCAGCAGAATAAGAGTGAAGAAGGATTCATCGACAGCTCAGGCTGGCTGTACCTGGTGTTAATGCTGTCTGCAGAATCATCCAGTTTAGCTGCCCTCTGAGATCTCCAACAATGGCTGCTTGCCCATCTCCAATTTCCATGCTCCGCCATTGGTGGCCGTGTCTTCTGCTGCCTGGGCCCTAAGCTCTGGAATCCCCTTCCTAAACCTCTCTGCCTCTCTACCTCTCTCTCCTCCTTTAAGGTGCTCCTTAAAAGCTACCTCTTTGCCCAAACTTTTGGTCGTCTATCAAAATATCTCCTTTCGGATGAGACGTTAAACCGAGGTCCCGTCTGCTCTCTCAGGTAAAGATAAATGATCCTGTCATGTTTGTAACTACAATGTAACACCACTGTATTACTGTATACACTCAACTTAGATGCACACCTTGACCACAGAGGGTGAACTTGTGGGAGACACTCCTTACCTGATCACACAGATATATAAAGGGAGGTCCCATGCAGGGTCATCACTTCTGGAGTCCTGTGAATAAAGAGCTAAGGTCACAGAGTGGCCTTGTCCCTGGAATGTGCCTCGTGTGGTTTCATGCTGTAGAGTAAGGACTTTACATTGGCGACGAGAAACAGGAATTCACGATCCACGAGAATGGCCACCGGTAGCTTAGAGGAACGGTACTGTGTTGGGGAAGACTGGGACGATTTTGTCAAGAGGCTTCAGCAAAGCTTCGTAACTAAAGAGTGGCTGGGGGATGCAGCGGCCGACAAGCGACGGGCTCATCTCCTGACCAGCTGCAGGCCAAAGACTTATGCGCTCATGAAGGACTTACTGGCACCCGAAAAGCCATCGGACAAAACCTTTGAAGTGCTCAGCAAATTAATCAGGGAGCACCTCAAACCGCCGAGCAGCATACACATGGCTCGACACAGATTCTACAGCCACCGACGTCGAGAAGGACAGAGCATACCGGACTTTGTAGCGGACCTCCGGCGTTTGGCCAGCCTCTGTAAGTTCACAGAAGCCTGCAGGGGGGAGATGTTTAGGGACATCTTCATCGAGGGTATCGGTCATGCGGGAATTTTTCGCAAGTTAATTGAGACCAAGGACTTGACCTTGGAAGCGGCGGCGTTGTTAGCTCGAACTTTCATGGCGGGGGAGGAAGAGACGAAAATGATTTACGCGTGCAATTCTGCCTCTTACGTGGCGATGGATCAGGGAGTCAACATCATAAATGCTACTCAGAGCCCCACAGGCAGGCAGGGGCAGTCCGACATTTACCAGGCAGCAATAGATCCCAGAGCAGTATCTCAACAGAGACAATGGCAGGCTGAACAGACATTCACGTCATCACAGTGGACAATGCGGCCCGGGATGGGGCCATTGACACCCACTAATAGGGTACTTAAGAGCAGTCAAAGGAACAGTCAGCGCGGAATTCCTGGCCATAGTCCCTTTGTCCCCAACAATGGAAACTTTAACTCATGCTGGAGGTGTGGGGGCAAACACTCAGCCAGATCTTGCAATTTCCAACATTTTGCCTGCAGGAACTGCAATCTCAGTGGCCATTTAGCTCGAATGTGCAGAAAACCTGCAACCAGACTGATATATGAGACAGAGGGACCAGATGAGGGTTCTGTGAGGCAGGATGACTTTTGGGGCAAATCGATGTACATCGAGGTTCAGCGGGTCCATGTGGCGAATATTCACAGTTCATATACCAAAACGCCACCAATGATGATGAGGGTTTTGTTGAACGACATCCCAGTACGCATGGAACTGGACACTGGGGCCAGCCAGTCACGCATGGGCGTTCAGCAATTCGAGAAGCTATGGCCACTCAAAGCCAGTAGACCCAAATTAGAACGTATTGAGACACAATTACGGACTTACACCAAGGAAATCATTCTGGTGCTAGGCAGTGCAATGATGGCTGTCACACACAATGGGTTAGTGAACCAGCTGCCACTCTGGATTGTCCCGGGCAATGGTCCCACTCTGTTGGGGAGGAGCTGGTTAGCCGAGATGAACTGGAAATGGGGGGATGTTCACGCAATGTCCTCGGTGGAGCGATGTTCATGCTCACAAGTCCTACAACAATTCGAGTCACTATTTCAACCGGGCATCAGGACTTTCAAAGGCACTAAAGTAGTGATACACATCACCCCGGACGCCAGGCCAGTGCACCACAAAGCCAGAGCAGTGCCGCATGTGATGCGAGAAAAAATCGAGAGCGAATTGGACTGTCTGTTGGGAGAGGGCATCATCTCGCCTGTTGAATTCAGCGACTGGGCGAGCCCCATCATTCCCGTTCTAAAAGCGGATGGCTCTGTCAGGTTCTGTGGCGACTACAAGGCCACCATCAATCGGGTGTCCCTACAAGATCAATACTCGCTCCCGAGAGCGGAGGACTTCTTTAACACGCTGGCAGGCGGAAAGCTGTTCACCAAGTTGGACCTCACTTCAGCCTATAAGACCCAGGAACTGGCCGACGAATCCAAACTACTGACCACCATCACCACGCACAAGGGACTGTTTGCGTATAATAGGTGCCCATTTGGCATTCGATCAGCGGCTGCGATTTTTCAATGTAACGTGGAAGGCCTGCTTAAATCCATTCCTGGAACGATCGTATTCCAGGATGACATCCTCATCACGGGTCGAGATACCGAGGAACACCTCCATAACCTGGAGGAGGTGCTTCGCCGATTGGACCGGGTAGGCCTGCGACTCAAGAAGTCTAAATGTTTGTTCTTAGCTCCTTAGGTTGAGTTTCTGGGCAGGAGGGTTGCTACAGATGGGATTTGGCCTTTCGAATCCAAAACAGAGGCGATTCGACGGACACCCAGGCCCTGCAACACATCGAAGCTGCGTTCATTCCTGGGACTGTTGAACTATTTCGGGAACTTTCTGCCGAATTGAGCATGTTGTTGGAGCCGCTACACGTGCTCCTGCGTAAGGGTTGCGATTGGTTTTGGGGGGACTGTCAGGAACGGGCTTTTGATCGGGCGTGAAACCTACTTTGTTCAAACAAATTGTTGACCCTGTACGACCCCTGTCCTGTAAATGTTTAGTTCTGACTTGTGATGCATCGTCCTATGGGGTTGGGTGCGTGTTGCAGCAGGGTAATGCTGAGGGTCAGCTACAACCTGTGGCTTATGCCGCCAGGTTGCTCTCTCAAGCAGAACGGGGATATGGGATGGTCGAGAAGGAAGCGCTTGCATGTGCCTATGGTGTAAAAAAAAACGCATCAGTACCTCTTCGGTCGGAAGTTTGAATTAGAGATGGACCACAAGTCACTCACATCCCTGTTGTCAGACAGCAAGGCTGTCAATGCCAATGCATCAGCTCGCATACAGTGGTGGGCCCTCACACTAGCTGCTTATGACTACTCCATCCGGCACCGGCCCGGCACTGAAAACTGCGCTGATGCACTCAGCAGGCTCCCACTGGCCACCACCGAGGGGGCAGGTGAGCAAAGTGCTGAGATGGTCATGGCTGTCGATGCCTTTGACATCACAGCCCACCAGATCAAAATCTGGACAAACAGAGATTCCCTCCTGTCCTTGATTAAGAAATGTGTCCTGACTGGGGATTGGGCGCCCGCACACAGAGCATGACCTGAGGAGGTCAGACCGTTCCACAGGCGGATGGATGAGCTCTCCATCCAAGCTACTATGGGGCAGCCGGGTAGTCATGCCCCAGAAGGGTAGGGAGGCATTCATCAGAGAACTCCACAACGAGCACTCAGGCATTGTGAAGGCCATTGCCCGGTCACACGTTTGGTGGCCTGGAATTGATTCAGACCTGGAACACTGTGTTCGCAGGTGCACGACCTGTGCCCAGCTGGCTAATGCCCCCAGGGAGGCCCCGCTCAGCCTGTGGCCCTGCCCCACCAAGCCATGGTCACGCATTCACATTGACTACGCGGGCCCGTTCATGGGGAAGATGTTCCTCCTTGTAGTAAATGTGTACTCGAAATGAATCGAGTGCATCATCCTGAATTCATGCACATCATCCACCACTGTGGAAAGCCTATGTGCGATCTTTGCAACCCATGGCTTGCCGGACATCCTGGTTAGTGACAATGACAGTGTTTCACGAGCTATAAATTCCGGGAGTTTATGTCGGGCAATAGCATCAACCACATCAGGACTGTGCCGTTCAAGCCAGCCTCCAATGGCCAGGTGGAACGGGCAGCCCAAATCATTAAGCAAGGTTTGCTCAGGATTCAAGGACCCTCCCTTCAATGCTGCCTATTGCGCCTCCTACTGGCCTATAGATCCCGCCCACACTCGCACACGGGGGTCCCGCCCGCAGAGCTACTCATGAAACGGACACTCAAAACTCGGTTGTCCCTCATCCACCCAGTCCCGATCGACATAGTTGAGGGTAAGCGCAAGTTACAAAACGAGCACCATGACCATAATTCAAGGGGGAGATGTATAGAAATAAATGGTCCTGCATTCATCCTCAATCACGCCATGGGGCCCAAATAGCTACTGTAATTGGCAAAGATGGGAATAGGGTCGTCATGGTAAAACTCAACAATGGCCAGATATGCCGTAAGCATCTGGACCAAGTAAAAAAAAGGTTCAGCATGGACATGGAGGAACCTGAAGAAGAACATGAGATGGAGCTCACACTACCGCCAGCGAACATGCAACAAGAGCAATCAGAAGAATGCACAGTCCCTGAGGTCAGCCCGGACAGGCCGGAATCACCACAGGTGACAGACACTCACATCAGCGTCCAACAACCAGAGCCCCAACTGCGGCGCTCCACGAGGGAGCGTAGACCACCTGAAAGAATGAACTTATGATTCCAGTATGACTTTTGGGGGGGGAAGGTGATGTCATGTTTGTAACTACAATGTAACACCACTGTATTACTGTATACATTCAACTTAGATGCACACATTGACCACAGGGGGTGGACTTGTGGGAGACACTCCTTACCTGATCTAACAAGTATATAAAGGGAGGTCCCACGCAGGTCATCACTTCTGGAGTCCTGTAATAAAGAGCTAAGGTCACAGAGTGGCCTTGTCCCTGGAATGTGCCTCGTGTGGTTTCATGCTGTAGAGTAAGGACTTTACAGATCCCATGGCTCTATTTTGAAGAAGAGCAGGGGAGTTATCCCTGATGTCCTGGCCAATATTTATCCCTCAATCAACATAACAAAAACAGATTATCTGGTCAGCATCACATTGCTGTTTGTGGGAGCTTGCTGTGTGCAAATTGGCTGGCGCGTTTCCCACATTAGTGGGATTAATGAATAGCAACCGATAAGGGAATAAGTGGTTATGGGGAGCGGGCAGGGAGTGGACCTGAGTCCATGATCAGATCAGCCATGATCGTATTAAATGGCAGAGCAGGCTCAAGGGGCCATATGGCCTACTACTGCTCCTATTTCTTATGTTCTTATTGCAACACTGACTACACTCCAGAAGCACTTCATTGACTGTGGAGCACTTTGAGGTGTCCGCTGGTTGTTAGAGGCGCATATAAATGCAAGTCTGTCTGACTGTCCATGTGGCTCGGTGTCAAATTTTGCCTGATGGCTCTCTGTGATGCGCCTCGGGACGTTCCATGATGTTAAAGGCGCTATATAAATGCAAGTCGTTGTTGTTGAATCAGGACAATAGATGGCACCCTTGCCCTCTGTACCACTGGAATGCCGATATTGTAATTTGAGAAAATTAACGCGTATTGCGAGACACAGCTGGTGCGTCACGGTGCCCTCTTTGACAGCTGTGGTGAGCACAGTGAGATGAGCCCACCCTGCAGGGCTTAACACCTCAAACTCTTGGGTTTAATCTCTGAGGAGCACAATTCAGGTTTGATTCACAGTTTCACCCAAGGATGATGTGCGCTTGCTGTACAGGAGGAAGCTCACTCCTCTTGCAACAGTCAGGAAGGAGTTGGCTGTGCTGTGTTCCTGCAAAGCCAGGGCTCGTCAACAGATTTCAAGAAGATTGGCCTTTTTTAACGCAACAATCTGTACTCAGTCACCAATTTTCTCCCCATATCACTACACTTGTCCCTCTGCCCCTCCCCCGTCCTCCCTCAACAACAACAACTTGCATTTATATAGCACCTTTAATATAGTAAATCATCCCATGGCGCTTCACAGGAGTATTTCTCCAGCACAATTTAAAAACAGAGCCACAAATGGAGATAATTGGAAAGGTGATCCAAAACCTGGAGTCAAAGAGATACGTATTGAAAAGAAAGACTTGCATTTATATAGGGCCTGTCATGATCACTGGACGCCCCAAAAAGCTTTACAGCCAATGAAGCACTTATGGAGTGTGGTCACTGTTGTAATGTGGGAAACGTGACAGCCATATTTGTGCACAACAAGTTTCCACAATGTGATAATGAATAGATAATCTGTTTCTTATTGTTATGTTGATTGAAGGATAAATTTTGGCCCAGGACACAACTCCCCTGCTCTTCTTCAAAGTTGTGTCATGCGACCTTTTACATCCACCTGAGGGAGCAGACGGGACCTCAATTTAACGTCTCATCAACGTCAAAGACACCACCTCCGACAGTGCATCACTCCCTCAGCACTGCACTGGAGTGTCAGTCTAGATTTATGTGCTCAAGTCCCTGGAGTGGGATCTGAACCCACAACCTTCTGACTGAGTGGCAAGTGTGCTACCCACTGAGCTATGCCTGACACTAAGTAGTGCCTTCAAGGAGAAAAGAGAAGGAGAAAGGCGGAAATGCTTAGGGAGGGAATTCCAGAGCTTAGGCCCCAGTCAGCTGAAGGCACAGCGCCAATGGTGGAGTGATTATAATCAGGGTGGCGCAATTGTCATAATTGGAGGAAGGCAGTGATCTCGGAGTGTTGTAGGGCTGCCAGAGGTTACGTAGATAGGGAGGGGCGAGGCCATGGAGGGATGTGAAAACAAGGGTGGCAATTTTAAAATTGAGGGTTTTGCTGGACCTGGAGCCAATGTAGCTCAGCGATCTCTTCCTTCCCATCCTTCTTCCTGCTGTGTCCTCTCCCTGGCATGGTTCAACTACCCGAGCACAAACCGAACATCAAACCTGGGACCTTACTGGTCTGTATGGCTTAGCAAAGCACTGGATAAATATACTCAGATACCAGAGGAACAGCAGTGATCTCGATTATAGAAATTAAAACAGAAAACGCTGGAAAACACTCAGCGGATCAGGCAGCATCTGTGGAGAGAGAAAAACAGAGTTAACGTTTCAGGTCGATGACCTTTCGTCAGAATTGGAAAAAGTTAAGAGATGAGCAGCTTTTGAGCGAGTGCAGAGCCATGGGACAAGGGGACAGAAAAAGAACAAAAGGTCACCACATAACATTCTTGAACTGTATAAAACACTAGTTAGGCCAAATCTAGAGTACTGCGTGCAGTTCTAGTTGCCATAATTACAGAAAAGATGTGATTGCACTGGCGAGGGTACAGAGGAGATTTACAAGGATGTTGCCTGGACTGGAGAATTTTAACTATGAGGAAAGATTGGAGATGCTGGGTCTGTTTTCATTGGAACAGAGGAGGCTGAGGGGAGACCTGATTGAGGTGTATAAAATTGTGAGGGGCCTGGATAGAGTGACTAGGAAGGACCTGTTTCCATTAGCAGAGGGGTCAATAACCAGGGGGCATAGATTCAAAGCAATTGGGGGGAGGTTTAGAGGGGATATGAGGGGAATTTTTTTCACCTATCTCCAATCTTTCCTCATAGCTAAAATCCTCCAGTCCAGGCAACATCCTTGAAAATCTCCTCTGTACCCTCGCCAGTGCAGAAACCCTCACCACATTTAAAAAGTACTTGGATGTACAATTGAAGTGCCATAACCGACAAGGGTACAGACCAAGAGCTGGAAAGTGAGATTAGGCTGGATAGCTCTTGGTCGGCTGGTGCGGACACGATGGGCTGAAATTGCCTCCTTCCATGCTGTACATTTCTATGATTCTATGAGAGGCTGGAGGGCAGGAGTGATTAAACAATGAAAGGCAAAATAAGGTGATAATGAAAGAGGTTAGGCCCTAGCTGGAGTAAGGTGTTACAGTCTGGGCACGACACTTTAGGAAGGATGTCATGGCCTTAGAGAGGGTGCAGAAGAGATTTACTAGAATGGTACCAGGGATAAGGAACTTCAGTTATGTGGAAAAACTGGAGAAGCTGGGATTGTTCTCCTTAGAGCAGGTAAGCTTAAGAAGAGATTTGATAGATTTGTTGAAATTCATGAATGGTTTCGATAGAGTAAATATGGAGAAACTGTTTCCAGTGGCAGAAGGGTCGGTAACCAAAGAATAAAGATTTAAAGTGATTGGGAAAAAAAAACAGAGGGGAGATGAGGAAAAATGTTTTTACGCAGCGAGTTGATGTGATCTGGAATGCACTGCCTGAAAGGACGGTGGAAACCGATTCAACAGTAACTTTGAAAAGAGAATTGGATAAATACTTGAAGGTAAACAAGTTACAGGGCTATGGGGAAGGAGCAGAGGTATGGAATTAAATGGGTATCTCTACCAAAGAGCCGGCATGCACATGACGGGCCAAATGGCATCCTGCTGTGTTGTATCATTCTATGATCCTATGGTTGCATGATTCTTGGTATAGAAAAAAAAGGTGGTTCCATAAAGGAGCTAAATAATATAAGTGCACCTGTGATTAGGCTCACAGATTTGTAGAGATTTTACATTGTGAGTGGCTTAGCCAGTCATATGATGTTCACCAGGCTCAATAAAACCTTGAGTCTAAGTTATCCACGATGAGGTATGCAGTTGTGAGCCTAGTGGATGAACTGGTAATATGTAGTGTGATTGTTAAACCTTTGTTAATAAACCAACCAGTTCTTAATAGCAAGGAGGTTTCACAAGTTGAAGAGACACTCCGGAGACCTGCAATAAAAGACTAAGGTCACACTTTACTTTTAGCTCACAGTGTTCAGTCTGACTCCTCCTCCATACACTATAGGAAACATGGAACATCTGGCAAAAAAGGGGACATCCATGACCCGGGAATGTGGTGGAAAATTCCAGGGAGATCCATAGGGGTGGGGATCACCCTATCTGCCACATACCGATAAGGGAACCCCCACCCCAAGCACCAGCCGGCATCTAGAAACATAGAAAACTATATATTTACAGCGCAAATGGAGGCCATTTCGGCCCATTGTGTCCGTGCCGGCCAACAAAGAGCCACACGGCCCTCGGTCAGCAGCCCTGAAGGTTATATATAAACATATGAACAATGAACAATGGTGAAAAGGTAAAGAGAATTCGGCCCAAACAGTCCGCCCCACACAACTGTGATACCTCATGTTTCCAATCATTTTACATTCCACCCCACCCGGAGCCATGCGATCTCCTGGGAGATGCAAAAAAACCAGATAAAAACCCAGTCCAATTGGGGAAAAAAACTGGGAAAATTCCTCTCCGACCCATCCAGATGATCGAAACTAGTCCAGGAGATCACTCTGGCCGTATTAAATTCCCCGAAGTATTCTCCATCTGTGCCAGCTAACAAGAGGTTATCTAGTCTAATCCCACTTATCAGCTTTAGAGGCAGCTCGTGCAGAGCACTGAGTGCAACAGCATAGAGTGGCATTTGTGAGTTTGGTAAGTGGGTGAGTTTAAAGGGTTATTCTCTTTAATCCATTTGGAGGCTGGAATAAATTGTGAGTGGCAATTGCCAGTAGCCTCTAAGTAAGTAGCAGTTTAATTTAAAGGGGAAAAGTTAAATAGTTGGGAATCTTTCAGGTTTAGGCAGAGAAAAACAAGGTAACTCTCCAGTAGGAGGCAATTAGCAGCTAGTTAAAACCAGTTCTGTAAACGACTGACCAGTAGTGAGTCATCTGACCTAGATACAGTTTAAAAAGAGGCAGCTCGTGTAGAGCATGGAGTGCAACAGCATAGAGTGGCATTTGTGAGTTTGGTAAGTGGGTAAGTTTGGGCAAGTGGGGGTGGCTGGTGCTGTTTTGTCTTGTTTTTCCTACCAGTGCTGACACTAGAGGAGCTGATAAGGAGTGCGAGAGTAGGAGACGGAGGCCCAGAGCCCAGCTCAACCAGTTGCAGACAAAGATAGAGGGGTTTGGAATTGAGAGGTGATGTCACAGCCAAGCTGGTAACTGGTTGGCTGTTCGACTGGTAAGTATAACTCTCTTTTAGACTGACATTTAGATTGGTTTAATTGGCAGCGAATTACTAAGTAGCTGGTTGGTGTTTAATTAAATTTTAGCAAGTAAATTAATTTAAGGGTTAAGTCATGGCAGGAGAGCTCGGATCCATATCATGCTCCTCCTGTGCTATGTGGGAAGTCAGGGATACTTCCAGTGTCCCTGACTACTATGTGTGCGGGAAGTGTGTCCAGCTGCAGCTCCTGACAGACCGCATGACAGCAGTGGCGCTGCGGATGCACTCACTTTGGAGCATGCGCGATGCTGAGAATGTTGTGGAAAGCACATTAATGAGTTGGTCACACCACAGATAAGGGTTAGGACAGATAGTGAATGGATGACCAAGAGACAAGGCAAGAGCAGGAAGGTAGTGCAGGAGTCCCCTTCGGTCATCTCCCTCCAAAACAGATATACCGTTTTGGATATTGTTGGGGGAGATGACTTACCAGGGGAAGGCACCTGCAGCCAGGTTCATGGCACCATGGGTGGCTCTGCTGCACTGAAGGGCGTGAAAAAGAGTGGGAGAGCGATAGTGATAGGAGACTCTATTGTAAGGGGAATAGATAGGAGTTTCTGCGGCCGTAACCGAGATGCCAGGATGGTATGTTGCCTCCCTGGGTCAAGGGTCAAGGATGTCTCTGAGTGGCTGCAGAGCATTCTGGAGAGGGAGGGTGAACAACCAGTTGATGTGGTACATGTAGGTACCAATGATATAGGTAAGAAGCGGGAAGAGGTCCTACAAGCTGAATTTAGGGAGCTAGGAGTTAAATTAAAAAGTAGGACCTCAAAGGTAGTAATCTCTGGATTGCTACCAGTGCCACATGCTAATCAGAGTAGAGGGAGCAGGATAGTTAGAATAAATACGTGGCTTGAGCAGTGGTGCAAGAGGGAGGGATTCAAATTACTGGGATATTGGAAGCAGTTCTGGGGAAAGTGGGACTTGTACAAAAGGGACGGTCTGCACTTGGGCAGGATTAGAACTGATGTCCTGGGGGTAACATTTGCTAATGCAGTTCGGGAGTGTTTAAACTAATATGGCAGTGGGATGGGAACCTATGCAGCGAGATAGGGCGAAGTAATATGGAGCCAGAAACAGATGGTAGAAAGGTAAAAAGCAATAGTGGAAGGTCGAGTAAACAAAGGCAAGAAACAAAAAGGGCCACATTACATCATAATTCTAAAAGGACAAAGGGTGTTAAAAAAACAAGCCTGAAGGTTTTGTGTCTTAATGCAAGGAGTATCCGTAATAAGGTGGATTAATTCATTGTGCAAATAGATGTGAACAGATATGATGTGATTGGGATTACAGAGAAATGACTCCAGGATGATCAGGACTGGGAACTCAACATCCAAGGGTATTCAACATTCCGGAAGGATAGAATAAAAGGAAAAGGAGGTGGTGTAGCATTGCTGGTTAAAGAGGAGATTAATGCAATAGTTACGAAGGACATTAGCTTGGATGATGTAGAATCTATATGAGTAGAGCTGCAGAACACCAAAGGGCAAAAACGTTAGTGGGAGTTGTGTACAGACCTCCAAACAGTAGTAGTGATGTTGGGGAGATCATCAAACAGGAAATTAGGGGTGCATGCAATAAAGGTGCAGCAGTTATCCTGGGTGACTTTAATATGCATATAGATTGGGCTAACCAAACTGGAAGTAATACGGTGGAGGAGGATTTCCTGGAGTGCATAAGGGATGGTTTTCTAGACCAATATGTCGAGGAACCAACTAGGGGGGCAGGCTATCTTAGACTGGGTGTTGTGTAATGAGAGAGGATTAATTAGCAATCTCGTTGTGCGAGGCCCCTTGGGAAAGAGTGACCATAATATGGTGGAATTCTACATTAGGCTGGAGAATGAAACAGTAAATTCAGAGACCATGGTCCAGAACTTAAAGAAGGGTAACTTTGAAGGTATGAGGCGTGAATTGGCTAGGATAGATTAGCGAATGATACTTAAGGGATTGACTGTGGATGGGCAATGGCAGACATTTTGAGACCGCATGGATGAACTACAACAATTGTACATCCCTGTCTGGAGTAAAAATAAAAAAGGGAAGGTGGCTCAACCGTGGCTATCAAGGGAAATCATGGATAGTATTAAAGCCAAGGAAGTGGCATACAAATTGGCCAGAAATAGCAGTGAACCCGGGGACTGGGAAAAATTTAGAACTCAGCAGAGGAGGACAAAGGGTTTCATTAGGGCAGGGAACATAGAGTACGAGAGGAAGCTTGCAGGGAACATTAAGATGGACTGCAAAAGCTTCTATAGATATGTAAAGAAAAAAAGGTTAGTAAAGACAAATGTAGGTCCTCTGCAGTCAGAATCAGGGAAAGTCATAACGGGGAACAAAGAAATGACAGACCAATTGAACAAGTACTTTGGTTCGGTATTCACTAAGGAGGACACAAGCAACCTTCTGGATATAAAAGGGGTCATAGGGTTTAGTAAGAAGGAGGAACTGAGGGAAATCCTTATTAGTCGGGAAATTGTGTTGGGGAAATTGATGGGATTGAAGGCCGATAAATCCCCAGGGCCTGATGGACTGCATCCCAGAGTACTGAAGGAGTTGGCCTTGGAAATAGCGAATGCATTGACAGTCACTTTCCAACATTCCATAGACTCTGGATCAGTTCCTATGGAGTGGAGGCTAGCCAATGTAACCCCACTTTTTAAAAAAGGAGGGAGAGCGAAAACAGGGAAGTATAGACCGTTCAGTCTGACATCGGTAGTGGGTAAAATGATGGAATCAATTATTAAGGATGTCATAGCAGCGCATTTGGAAAGAGGTGACATGATAGGTCCGAGTCAGCATGGATTTGTGAAAGGGAAATCATGCTTGACAAATCTTCTGGAATTTTTTGAGGATGTTTCCAGTAGAGTGGACAAGGGAGAACCAGTTGATGTGGTGTATTTGGACTTTTAGAAGGCTTTCGACAAGGTCCCACACAAGAGATTAATGTGCAAAGTTAAAGCACATGGGATTGGGGGTAGTGTGCTGACGTGGATTGAGAACTGGTTGTCAGACAGGAAGCAAAGAGTAGGAGTAAATGGATACTTTTCAGAATGGCAGGCAGTGACTAGTGGGGTACCGCAAGGTTCTGTGCTGGGGCCCCAGCTGTTTACATTGTACATTAATGATTTAGACGAGGGGATTAACTGTAGTATCTCCAAATTTGCGGATGACACTAAGTTAGGTGGCAGTGTGAGCTGCGAGGAGGATGCTATGAGGCTGCAGACTGAATTGGATAGGTTAGGTGAGTGGGCAAATGCATGGCAGATGAAGTATAATGTGGATAAATGTGAGGTTATCCACTTTGGTGGTAAAAACAGAGAGACAGACTATTATCTGAATGGTGACAGATTAGGAAAAGGGGAGGGGCAACGAGACCTGGGTGTCATGGTACATCAGTCATTGAAGGTTGGCATGCAGGTACAGCAGGCGGTGAAGAAAGCAAATGGCATGTTGGCCTTCATAGCGAGGGGATTTGAGTACAGGGGCAGGGAGGTGTTACTGCAGTTGTACGTGCTTTGGTGAGGCCACACCTGGAGTATTGTGTACGGTTTTGGTCTCCTAACTTGAGGAAGGACATTCTTGCTATTGAGGGAGTGCAGCGAAGGTTCACCAGACTGATTCCCGGGATGGCGGGACTGACATATCAAGAAAGACTGGATCAACTGGGCTTGTATTCACTGGAGTTCAGACGAATGAGAGGGGATCTCATAGAAACGTTTAAAATTCTGACGGGTTTAGACAGGTTAGATGCAGGAAGAATGTTCCCAATGTTGGGGAAGTCCAGAACCAGGGGTCACAGTCTAAGGATAAGGGGTAAGCCATTTAGGACCGAGATGAGGAGAAACTTCTTCACCCAGAGAGTGGTGAACCTGTGGAATTCTCTACCACAGAAAGTTGTTGAGGCCAATTCACTAAATATATTCAAAAAGGAGTTAGATGTAGTCCTTACTACTAGGGGGATCAAGGGGTATGGCGAGAAAGCAGGAATGCGGTACTGAAGTTGCATGTTCAGCCATGAACTTATTGAATGGCAGTGCAGGCTCGAAGGGCCGAATGGCCTACTCCTGCACCTATTTTCTATGTTTCTATGTTTCTAACCCTGCAGGTTACGGCACTTCAAGTGCCCATCCAAGCACCTTTCAAATGTGGCGGGGGTAGTGAGTTCCAGGTCGTGAGCTCCAGACCCCCACAAGCTTCTACATAAAGAAGCTTCCCCTCAAATCCCCCCTAAACATTCCACCAACCACCTTAAACATATGCCTCCTTGTAGTAGACCCTTCCACCAAGGGAAATAGGCCTTTGCTATCCACTATATCCAGGCCCCTCAAATTTTACACACCTCAATGAGGTCTCATCTTAACTTCCTTTGTTCCAAGGAGAACAAACCCAGCCTATCCAATCTGTCCTCATAGCTAAGATTCTCCATTCCAAGCAGCATTCTCGTAAATCTCCTCTGCACCCTCTCCAGTGCAATCTCGTCCTTCCTATAATACAATGACCAGAACTGCACACAGTATTCCAGCTGTGACCTAACCTGTGTATTATACAATTGAAGCATAACCTCCCTGCTCTTGTATTCTATGCCTCGGCCAATAAAGGCAAGCATTCCGTATGCCTTCTTAACCACCTTATCCATCTGGCCTGCTACTTTCAGGGATCTGTGGACAAGCACTCCAAGGTGCCTTTGTTCATCTGCATTCTAAGTAGCCTACTGTTTAATGTGTATACCCTTTCCTTGTTAGCTCTCCCAAAGTGCATTACCTCTCACTTCTCCGAATTAAATTCCATTTGCCGCTCTTCTGCCCACCTGACCAGTAGATTGATATCCTCCTGCAGTCCATGACTTTCCTCTTCATTATCGACCACACAGCCAATTTTAGTGTCATCTGCAAACTTTCTAATCATACTCCCTATATTCAAATCTAGATCATTGATGTATACCGCAAAAAGCAAGGGACCCAGTACTGAGCCCTGCGGAACCCCATTGGAAACATCCTTCCAGTCACAAAAACATCCATCAACCGTTACCCTTTGCTTCCTACCTCTAAGTCACCTTTGGATCCAACTTGCCACTTTGTCCTGGATCCCATGGGCTTTTACCTTCGTGACCAGTCTGCCATGTGGGACATTATGAAAAGCTTTGCTAAAGTCCATATACATCATATCATAAGCATTACAATCCTGGTTACCTCCACGAAAAATTCAATCAGGTTTGTCAAACACGATCTTCCCATAACAAATCTGTGCTGACTATCCCTAATTAATCCTTGCCTTTCTAAATGTAGATTTATCCTGTCCTTCAGGATTTTTTCCAATAATTTTCCCACCGCTGAGGTTAGACTGACAGGCCTGCAATTACTTGGCCTATTCTTTTCTCCCTTCTTCAACAAGGGTACTATATTAGCAATCCTCCAGTCCTCAGACACCATGCCTGAATCTAAAGAGGACTTGAAAATGATGTTCAAGGCCTCTGCTATTTCCTCTTTTGCTTTGCTCAACAGCCTGGGTTGCATTTCATCCAGGCCTGGGGGCTTATCCACTTTCAAAGTCACTAAAACCTTTAATATCTCCTCTTTGACTATGTTTATTTCATCCAGGATTTCACACAACTCGTGGCTCTGGTGCTGCCATCCTCCATTACTTTATTTCAGGCTTAATTTCTTTCAGCCTGTCCTCGCACAATGAACTATCCAAAGAGAAGGGAGCGACTGACTGGACGGAGGGACGGACACAGTTTCCCCCTCCATGCTGGATCCTGCACTATAATACTCAACTTACAAGGCCAAATATTATTGATCAGCTGTTAAAAGTGTTACAAATATTAGAAGAGGTTCGAAGGGCTGAATGGCCTACTCTTGTTCCTATCTGTCCTCACAATTCATCTGACATCATTTAAATTATAGATGCTTATTTACCTTAATTTTTTATTTGAAAAGCCCTGCGGTATAAATTCTATCTTACAATGCTTATCTTGGCTATAGTACCATTCTTTCATACCACCATCATTTTTCAACTAAGTTCTATTTCGGTGTCACCAGACCAAAGCCAAAAGAAAGACTTACATAAGAAACAGATGAAATAGGAGCAGGAATGGCAATTTGGTCCCTCGAGCCTGCTCCGCCATTCAATGAGATCATGGCTGATCTGATCATGGACTCAACTCCACTTACCCGCCCTCTCCCCGTAACCCTTGACTCCCCTATCGTTCAATATTCACTTGCATTTATATAGCATCTTTCACAACCATCGGCCGTCTCAAAGCACTTTACAGCCTACGAAGTACCTTTTGAAGTGTAGTCACTGTTGTAATGTGGGAAACGCGGAATCCAATCTGCGTACAGCAAGCTCCCACAATGCGATAATGACCAGACAGTGATGTTGATTGAGGGATAAATATTGGCCAGGACAATGGGGATAACTCCCCTGCTCTTCTTCGAAATAGTGCCATGGGTTCTTTTATAGCCACCTGAGAGGGCAGACGGGGCTTCGGTTTTAACGTCTCATCCATAAGACGGTACCTCCAACAGTGCAGCACTCCCTCAGCCTAGATTTCTGTGTTCAAGTCTCTGGAGTGGGACTTGAACACACAACCTACTGTGGCGGGAGTGTTAACGACTGAGTCACGGCTGACACTGAAACGGCATAAATACTAAAGGTTTGGTTTTCCTACTCATTGCACCGAAATCATCGAGACTCTCACCTCACGACAGAAGCAAATTAAGGCTAGTTAAGGCATGAATACAGACAAGAGCTTTTGTTCATGCCTTTCCACTGTAAGTTGGCCATGCGGACTTTTAAAACAGAATTCAGGAACGGCGCAGATCAATGGAAAGAAATTGATCGAAATGTAATTTGATAATGAAGAATATTTCAGAAGTACTGGATATGATAACGTCAGAATTATTCAGCAGTAATTTCAGGTGAGTACAGCAGTGAATTCAAATCCATCTATGAGTTATGGTATTGTCAATGTACCACTCCTTCTGCCGATCCAGTATGGTCATTTAACCAAAACACCCTCAAAGGGTAGAGCAGAGGATTAGAGAATGGTTACAGCTTTTTGTAGTATATATTAATGATACAGACTTAAATGTAGGGGGTGTGATAAAGAAATTTGCAGATGATACAAAAATTGGCCACGTGGTTGACAGTGAGAAGGAAAGCTTTAGACTGCAGGAAGATATTGATGAACTGGTCAGTAGGGCAGAAAAGTGGAAAATGGAATTTAATCCGGAAAATTGTGAGGTAAATGCATTTGGGGAGGGGCAACAAGGCATTGGAATGCACAATAAATGGGAGGATACTGAGAGGACTGAAGACTGCGCTGGCGCACTTGAGGTGGTGTTGGGCCTCGTCATCGATGTCTGCTCTTGCTGATAGTGGGCTCCCAAGGTATGGAAAGTGGTCCACGTTGTCCAGGGTCGCGCCGTGGATTTTGATGACCCGGGGACAGTGCTGTGTGGCGGGGTCAGGTTGGCGGAGGATCTTTGTCTTACAGATGTTTAGTATAAGGCCCATGCTTTCGTATGCCTCGGTGAAGATGTTGACGATGGCTTGGAGTTCAGCCTCTGAATGTGCGCAGAAGCAAGTGTCGTCCGCGTACTGTAGTTCGACGACAGAGGATGGCGGTCTTGGCCTGGAGGAGACGAAGGTTGAACAGGTTCCCATGATTCTATAGTTTAGTTCCACTCCAGCTGGGAACTTGTTGAGCGTGAGGCGGAGCACTGCAGTGAGAAGAGGGTTGGTGCGATGACGCAGCCCTGCTTGACCCCGGTCCAGACGTAGATCGGATCTGTGGTCGATCCGTTGGTCAGGATCACGGCCTGCATGTCATCGTGGAGCAGGCGGAGGATGGCGACAAACTTTTGTGGGCAGCCGAAACGGAGGAGGACGCTCCATAGTCCCTCACGGTTAACAGTGTCAAAGGCCTTTGTGAGGTCAAAGAAAGCCATGTACAAGGGTTGGTGCTGTTCCCTGCATTTCTCTTGCAGTTGTTGCGCCGTGATGATCATGTCCGTTGTATCCCGTAGCTCCGGGAGGAGCTCCTGAGTCACAGGGAGAAGACGATTGAGGTGGATTCTAGCGATGACTTTCCCAGTGGCCCACCACAGGGAGATTCCGCTGTAGTTGACGCAGTCGGATTTGTCCCCTTTTTTAAAGATGTCTCCGCAAGATCCTGCAAATCCCCTGGGAGGATAGATGCACCAACATCAGTGTTCTCGATCAGGCCAACATCCCAAGCATTTAAGCACTGACCACACTCCATCAGCTCCGTTGGGCGGCCCACATTGTCTGCATGCCCAACACAAGACTCCCAAAGCAAGCGCTCTTCTCGGAACTCTTACACAGCAAGCGAGCCCCAGGTGGGCAGAGGAAGCGTTTCAAGGACACCCTCAAAGCTTCCTTGATAAAGTGCAACATCCCCACCGGCACCTGGAAATCCCTGGCCAAAGACTGCCCGAAGTGGGAGGGCGCTGAGCACCTTGAGTCTTGGTGCCGAGAGCAGGCAGCGGAAGGAGCCTGAGGCAAACCAGACTCCCCACCCACCCTTTCCTTCAGCCATTATCTGTCCCACTTGTGACAAAGACTGTAATTCTCATATTGGACTGTACAGTCACCTGAGAACTCACTTTTAGAGTGGAAGCAAGTCTTCCTCGATTTCGAGAGACTGCCTATGACTGACTGACTGAGTGGAGTGGAGGAACAGAGGGACCTTGGAGGACATGTTGTTAAAATAGTTAAATAGGCATTCAAAATGCTTTCCTTTATTAGCCAAGGCATAGAATATAAGAGCAGGGAGGTTATGCTAGAACTTTATAAAACACTAGTTAGGCTGCAGCTTGAGTACTGAGTACAGTTCTGGTCACTACATGACATCCCACAGAAAGTTGTTGAGGCCAATTCACTAAATATATTCAAAAAGGAGTTAGATATAGTCCTTACTACTAGGGGGATCAAGGGGTATGGCGAGAAAGCAGGAATGGGGTACTGAAGTTGCATGTTCAGCCATGAACTCATTGAATGGCGGTGCAGGCTCGAAGGGCCGAATGGCCTACTCCTACATCTATTTTCTATGTTTCTATGTTTTTCTATGTTTCTATGTCTATTACAGGAAAGATGTGATTGCACTAGAAAGGTGCAGAAGAGATTTATGAGGATGTTGCCAGGACTGGAAAATTTTAGCTATGAGGAAAGATTGGATATGCTGGGGTTGTTTTCTTTGGAACAGAGGAGGTTGAGGGGAAATTTAATTGAGGTGTATAAAATTGTGAGGGGCTGAGATGGAATGGAGAGGAAGGACCTATCTCCCTTAGCAGAGGGGTCAATATCCAGGGGGCCTAGATTTAAAGTAGAAGGATTAGAGGGGAGTTGAGGAAACAAAATTTCACCCAGAGAATGGTGGGAGTCTGGAACTCACTGCCTGAAAGGGCGGTAGAGGCAGAAACCCCTCATCACATTTAAAAAGTACTTGAATATGCAAGTACTTGAAGTGAAGTAATTTACAGGGCTATGGACCAGGAGCTTGAGGATGGGCTAGGTAGCTCTTTTTCGATGACACGGGCATGCTGGGCCAAATGGCTTCCTCCTGTGTTGTAATTTTCTAATTCTATGGGACCGAAATTCAACTCCCAAAAAGGCTGCTTACTGCCGGAAAAAGGCGGCAAAGCGGTGGGGTCAAGCGGCCGGCGACTTCTTGTACACTGGCTGCCGGCAGCCAAATTCAGCATGGCCATTTCTGCAGCGGTGTTCACATCCATCCCTCTCCCCCCACTCCCGCCCTGCTCCCCCCACTCCTGTCCCGCTACTCCCACATCCACCCCGCTCCCCCCACTCCCGCCCTGCTCCCCCCACTCCTGTCCCGCTACTCCCACTGCCGGCCCGCTCCTCCCACTCCCGCCCCACTCCCCCCACTGCCGCTCCGCTCCCCTCACTCCCACCCTGCTCCCCCCACTCCCGCCCCGCTCCCACCACTCCCGGCCCGCTCCCAACACTCTCGCTCCCCCTACTCCCGCCCCGCTCCCCCCACTCCCGCCCCGCTCCCCCCACTCCCGCCCCGCTCCCCCGACTCCCGCCCCGCTCCCCCGACTCCCGCCCCGCTCCCCCTACTCCCGCCCCACTCCCCCCACTCCCGCCCCGCTCCCCCGACTCCCGCCCCACTCCCCCCACTCCCGCCCCGCTCCCCCGACTCCCGCCCCGCTCCCCCGACTCCCGCCCCGCTCCCCCCACTCCCGCCCCGCTCCCCCGACTCCCGCCCCGCTCCCCCGACTCCCGCCCCGCTCCCCCCACTCCCGCCCTGTTTCCACCCACTCCTGCTCCGCTCCCCCCGACTCCCGCCCCGCTCCCCCGACTCCCGCCCCGCTCCCCCGACTCCCGCCCCGCTCCCCCCACTCCCGCCCTGTTTCCACCCACTCCTGCTCCGCTCCCCCCACTCCCGCCCCGCTCCCCCGACTCCCGCCCCGCTCCCCCCGACTCCCGCCCCGCCCCCCCCGACTCCCGCCCCGCCCCCCCGACTCCCGCCTCGCTCCCCCCACTCCCGCCCTGTTTCCACCCACTCCTGCTCCGCTCCCCCCACTCCCGCCCCGCTCCCCCGACTCCCGCCCCGCTCCCCCCGACTCCCGCCCCGCCCCCCCGACTCCCGCCTCGCTCCCCCCACTCCCGCCGTGGCTCTGTGGATGACTCAATCAGAGCGCACTGCTGCCGCTCTGTTCCGGAAGCCAAATTAACCATAAAAAAAACAACCTGCTTCCTTACGGTGTCCCCGTCAGCTTTTTGTGTCAGAGCACTGTGCCGGCCGGTTCGAGGCCGCCCGCGGAGGAGAAAGAAGTTTTGGTGGAATCAAGATTTTTGTGTTGTAGGATTTTGCGGAGTTGTAAAAAATAGTTGGGAATTGCAAAAACTGTTGCGGACTTGTGAAAACTTTTGCAGACTTTTGAAAAGTTTCTCATTTGCTGCGTGCCATTTTTTTTCAAAAATGGCTGAATTTCGGTCGGGTGCCTGCCGCAACCATTGCGGCAGTAATGGCGGCCAAAAGGCGATAGGCGCACCCCGTTTCGGGGGGAACTGAATATCAGCTGCTTTGATTCTAAGAAGGCCATTCGGCCCATTGGGTATACTTTCAAAGTTTGCCGATGACACGGAACTTGGAAATGTATTAAACAGTGAGGAGGATAGTGAAAGACTTCAGGAGAACAAGGACAGAGTGGTGAAATGGACAGTCACATGGCAGATACAATTTAATGCAGAGAAGTGTGAAGTTATTCATTTTAGTAGGAAGAATGAGGAGAGGCGAATAAAACGAAAGGATACAATGTTAAAGGGGGTGGTGGAACAGAGAGACCGGTGGTGCAAACAAGGCACAATTAAACTTTTGCCCTGATGCGGCACCGCTAACGACTCCCAATAAATTCCGCGTAGAGTTAGTGGCGGCGGTAACTGGTAGCGCCCCGCTGCACTGAGCCGGCGATGAGGGCATCAGCACCTTACGCAGCTATCAGTTTTCACCCCGGAATGAAGCCAGCGACAGCTTCAGGGGGCGCGTACCGGGGCTGTAGGCTGCCTGCGGGATGCTAGTTAAAGGGGAGGTGGCGTGCGCCAAAGAAAAAAATCAGCCAACTTATGTGTCGCGGCCCGTTGAATCCTTCAACGCGGGGTCCGTGCTGGGATCTGGCATCCCGGCGCTCTGCTTGAGTGCCGGGCTGATACCATGGCACCTGCTCCCCAGTGGTACGGTAGGGACCTGCTCAATCTGCAGCTTTAAAGAAGTGGAGAGCCCCTCCTTTGCAGAAGCGCTACGCGGTCCAGCATGTAGCGCTGCGCTCCTCTCCCCGTGCTTCCATCCCGCTCGAGCCCCACAGAGGAAGTGGGATCCGTTACTGCCCCCCAGAAAGGGCGAGGGCCCAGGGGCAGCACGAGCCAGCCCACACTGCCATCTATGGGCAGTAGGAGCGCGTGTGCGCACTAGGTCCGTGCAGCGGAGCTTGGTCTCCAGTCGTCTTGGTTAATCCTTGCCACTGGACCAAGACCTAGATCTGTCAAGCCTGTGTGGAGGCTGGTGTGGAACGGCCACCCTACGTTAAAAGAATCCACACACAGGCATCTTCCACCCTTCAATATGTAGTTCAGGACCTGGAATATCAGGTCCCTCATTAAAACACCTGTGAACTCTTCCCTTTTTGGTGTGGAAGTGGGTCATCCTCGAAATGACTGCGCCCCCACACCCCCCCAGCCCCAAACGGCCCCCTACGCAATTCCCCATCCCGCATAGAATACAGAAGCAAACAAATTATGCTAAACGTTTATAAAAAACTGGTTAGGTCCCAGCTGGATTATTGGGTTCAATTCTGAGCTTTCGGAAGGATGTCAAGGCCTTAGCGAGGGTGCAGAGGAGATTTACTCGAATGGTATCAGGGACGTCAGTTATGTGGAGAGCCTAGAGAAGATGGGATTGTTCTCCTTCGAGTGGAGAACGTTAAGGGGAGTTAAGGGTGTTAAAAGTCATGAAAGGTTTCGATACAATAAATAAGGTGAAATTTTTCCAGTGGCCGAGATGAGGAGAATTGTTTTTCCGTAGCGAGTTGTTGTGAGCTGGAATGCACTGTCTGACAGGGTGGTGGAAACAGATTCAATAATAACTTAAAAAAGGGATTTGGATAAATACTTGAAAGAGAAACATTTGCAGGACTATGGGGAAAGGACAGTGGAATGGAACTAATTGGATCACTTGATGGGCCAAATGGCCTCCTTTGCTGCATTATTCTATGAATCTCGGTTTTAAAATTCTCATCCTTGTTTTCAAATCTAAATAATCTACCCCAGTCCTACAACCTTCTGAGAGCTCTGCGCTCCTCCAATTCAGGCGACTTGAGCATCCCCGATTTTAATCCCTCCACCATTGGCGGCCTTGCCTTCAGCTGCCTTGGCCCTCAGGAGGAGAGAGAGAGAGGTAGAGAGTCAAGGTGGATTTGGGAGGGAATTGCAGGCCTTCGGGCCTAGATGGTTGAAGGCACGGCCGCCAAGAATTCACAAGAGGCTAGAATTGGAGGAGCACAGAGTTCTCGGAGGGTTGTAGGGCTGGAGGAGGTTACACAGATGGAGAGGGGGCGAAGCCATGGGGGAATTTGAACATGCCGATCAGAATTTTAAAATCGTGGCATTGATGGACTGGAAGCCAGCCAGAATTGATAGCTGAACGGGACTTGATGCGGGTTAGGCTAAAGGTGGCCGAGTTTTGGATGAGCTCAAGGAAGAAATTTGGATGATATTTGATCTCCTTATCTGATGAAGGATATATTTTCCTTGGAGGCGTTGCAACGAAGGTTCACTAGATTGATCCCTGGGATGAGAGGGTTGTCCTATGAGGAGAGATTGAGTAGATTGAGCCAATACTGTCTGGAGTTTAGAAGAATGAGAGGTGATCTCATTGAAACATCTAAGATTCTGAGGGGGATTGACAGGATTGACTGAGAGGTTGTTTCCCCTGGCTGGACAGTCTAGAGCTAGAGGGCACCGTCTCAGGATAAGGGGCCGGCCTTTTAAGACTGAGATGAGGAGAAATTTTTTCACTCAGAGGGTTATGAATCTTTGGAATTCCCCGACCCAAAAGGGCTGTGGATACTGAAGCATTGAATATACTCAAGGCTGACAGTGGTATCTTTTTGGACTCTATGGGAATCAAGGGATATGGGGATCAAGCAGGAGAGTGGAGTTGAGGTCGAAGATCAGCCATGATCTTATTGAATGGAGGAGCAGGCTCGAGGGGCCGTATGGCCTACTCCTGCTCCTAATTCTTATATTCTTATTTTCTTATATTTTTTCTTTGGATAACTCAGTGACATTGAGGCAAATTGTGTTGCACCTACCACTACCCTAGTGGAGATAGCTAACTCCAAACCCCAGAGAATATATTCCCATTCCACTCAAATCTCCTTATAGGACAGCCCTATCATCCCAGGAATCAATTTAATGAAGCTTTGTTGCAACCCCTCGAAGACAAGTATAGACTTCCTCAGGTAAGCAGAACAAAACTGCACAGTACTCCAGGTGTGGTCTCACCAAGGCCCTATATAATTGCAGGTCTCCAGTCGTCGTGGTTAACCCTTGCCACTGGATAAAGGCCTCGCTGTGTCAAGCCCCTGTGGTGGTTGATGTGCAACAGTCACCACACGTTAAAAAAACCACGCACATGCATCTTCCAACCTTTTAACTGGAGTTCAGGAATGGAATATCGGGTCCTTCATTGAAAGATCTGTGAACGCATGTGGAAGCAAGTCATCCTTGTTCGAGGGACCGCCTATGATATAATTGCAGCAAGACTTCCTTGCCCTTACACTCCAACCCCTTTACAATAAAGGCTAACATACGATTTGCCTTCCTATTTGCTTGCTATTCCTGCACGTTAACTTTCAATGATTTGTGTACAAGGACATCCAGGTCTCTCTGAAACCCAACATTTACTAGTTTCTCAACTTTTTCAAAATATTCCACTCTTCAATTCTTCCTATCAAAGTGGATTATTTTCCCACATTATACTCCATCTGCCACTTAATCTGTCTATATCCCTTTGCAGCATCTTTGCGTCCTCCTCACAGCTTACTTACAAAGACCGCCCTAAATGGAGGAAGAGCACCTCGAGTCTCGTCGCTGAGAACATGCAGAAAACAAGCGCAGGCAGCGAAAGGAGCGTGCGGCAAACCAGACTCCCCACCCACCCTTTCCTTCAACCACTGTCTGTCCCACCTGTGACAGGGAATGTAATTTCTGTATTGGACTGTTTAGTCACCTAAGAACTCACTTTGAGAGTGGAAGCAAATCTTCCTCAATTTCAAGGGACTACCTATGATGATGACTTTCCCACGTACTTTGTATCGCCAGCAAGCTTGGATACATTGCACTCGGTCCCCTCATCTACCCCATTGATATAGATTGTGCATGGCTGATGAAGTATATATGTGTGGACCCCGATTGAGGATAGGATCGGGCCCGGCTGAGACACACTTTGCATTCAGAGAAACATAGAAACATAGAAAATAGGTGCAGGAATAGGCCATTCAGCCCTTCTAGCCTGCACCGCCATTCAATGAGTTCATGGCTGAGCATGCAACTTCAGTACCCCATTCCTGCTTTCTCGCCATACCCCTTGATCCCCCTGGTAGTAAGGACTACATCTAACTCCTTTTTGAATATATTTAATGAATTGGCCTCAACATCTTTCTGTGGTGGAGAATTCCACAGGTTCACCACTCTCTAGGTGAAGAAGTTTCTCCTCAGCTCGGTCCTAAATAGCTTACCCCTTATCCTGAGACTGTGAACCCTGGTTCTGGACTTCCCCAACATTGGGAACATTCTTCCTGCATCTAACCTGTCTAAACCCATCAGAATTTTAAACGTTTCTATGAGATCCCCTCTCATTCTTCTGAACTCCAGTGAATACAAGCCCAGTTGATCCAGTCTTTCTTGATATGTCAGTCCCGCCATCCCGGGAATCAATCTGGTGAACCTTCGCTGCACTCCCTCAATAGCAAGAATGTCCTTCCTCAAGTTAGGAGACCACAACTGTACACAATACTCCAGGTGTGGCCTCACCAAGGCCCTGTACAACTGTAGTAACACCTCCCTGCCCCTGTACTCAAATCCTCTCGCTATGAAGGCCAACATGCCATTTGCTTTCTTAACCGCCTGCTGTACCTGCATGCCAACCTTCAATGACTGATGTACCATGACACCCAGGTCTCATTGCACCTCCCCTTTCCCTAATCTGTCACCATTCAGATAATAGTCTGTCTTTCTGTTTTTACCACCAAAGTGGATAATCTCACATTTATCCACATTATACTTCATCTGCTATGCATTTGCCCACTCACCTAACCTATCCAAGTCACTCTGCAGCCTCATAGCATCCTCCTCGCAGCTCACACTGCCACCCAACTTAGTGTCATCTGCAAATTTGGAGATACTACATTAAATCCCCTCATCTACATTGCTTTGAGAGCTGTTGGGGGGGATGACTCATCAGGGGAGGGCAGCAGCAGCCAAGTCCATGGCACCGTGGCTGGCTCTGCTGCACAGGAGGGCAGGAAAAAGAGTGGGAGAGCGATAGTGATAGGGGATTCAATGGTGAGGGGAATAGATAGACGTTTCTGCGGCCGCAACCGAGACTCCAGGATGATATGTTGCCCATGCAAGGGTCAAGGATGTCTCGGAGCGGGTGCAGGACATTCTAAAAAGGGAGGGAGAACAGCCAGTTGTCGTGGTGCACATTGGTACCAACGACATAGGTAAAAAAAGGGATGAGGTCCTACGAGACAAATTTAAGGAGCTAGGAGCTAAATTAAAAAGTAGGACCTCAAAAGTCGTAATCTCGGGATTGCTACCAGTGCCACGTGCTAGTCAGAGTAGGAATCGCAGGATAGCGCAGATGAATACGTGGCTTGAGCAGTGGTGCAGCAGGGAGGGATTCAAATTCCTGGGGCATTGGAACCGGTTCTGGGGGAGGTGGGACCAGTACAAACCGGACGGTCTGCACCTGGGCAGGACCGGAACCAATGTCCTCGGGGAAGTGTTTGCTAGTGCTGTTGGGGAGGAGTTAAAGTAATATGGCAGGGGGATGGGAATCAATGCAGGGAGACAGAGGGAAACAAAAAGGAGGCAAAAGATAAAGACAGAAAGGAGATGAGGAAAAGTGGAGGGTAGAGAAACCCAAGGCAAAAAACAAAAAGGGCCACTGTACAGCAAAATTCTAAAAGGAGAAAAGGTGTTAAAAAAAGCAAGCCTGAAGGCTTTGTGTCTTAATGCAAGGAGTATCCGCAATAAGGTGGATGAATTAACTGTGCAAATAGATGTTAACAAATATGATGTGATTGGGATTACGGAGACGTGGCTCCAGGATGATCAGGGCTGCGAACTCAACATCCAGGGGTATTCAACATTCAGGAAGGATAGAATAAAAGGAAAAGGAGGTGCGGTAGCATTGCTGGTTCAAGAGGAGATTAATGCAATAGTTAGGAAAGACATTAGCTTGGATGATGTGGAATCTATATGGGTAGAGCTGCAGAACACCAAAAGGCAAAAAACATTAGTGGGAGTTGTGTACAGACCTCCAAACAGTAGTAGTGATGTTGGGGAGGGCATCAAACAGGAAATTAGGGGTGCATGCAATAAAGGTGCAGCAGTTATAATGGGTGACTTTAATATGCACATAGATTGGGCTAGCCAAACTGGAAGCAATACGGTGGAGGAAGATTTCCTGGAGTGCATAAGGGATGGTTTTCTAGACCAATATGTCGAGGAACCAACTAGGGGGGAGGCCATCTTAGACTGGGTGTTGTGTAATGAGAGAGGATTAATTAGCAATCTCATTGTGCGAGGCCCCTTGGGGAAGAGTGGAATTCTGCATTAGGATGGAGAATGAAATAGTTAATTCAGAGACCATGGTCCAGAACTTAAAGAAGGGTAACTTTGAAGGTATGAGGCGTGAATTGGCCAGGATAGATTGGCGAATGATACTTAAGGGGTTGACTGTGGATGGGCAATGGCATACATTGAGAGACCGCATGGATGAACTACAACAATTGTACACTCCTGTCTGGTGTAAAAATAAAAAAGGGAAGGTGGCTCAACCGTGGCTATCAAGCGAAATCAGGGATAGTATTAAAGCCAAGGAAGTGGCAAACAAATTGGTCAGAAATAGCAGCGAACCCGGGGACTGGGAGAAATTTAGAACTCAGCAGAGGAGGACAAAGGGTTTGATTAGGGCAGGGAAAATGGAGTACGAGAAGAAGCTTGCAGGGAACATTAAGGCGGATTACAAAAGTTTCAATAGATATGTAAAGAGAAAAAGGTTAGTAAAGACAAACGTAGGTCCCCTGCAGTTAGAATCAGGGGAAGTCATAACGGGGAACAAAGAAATGGCAGACCAATTGAACAAGTACTTTGGTTCAGTATTCACTAAGGAGGACACAAACAACCTTCCGGATATAAATGGGGTCAGAGGGTCTAGTAGGGAGGAGGAACTGAGGGAAATCTTTATTGGTCGCGAAATTGTGTTGGGGAAATTGATGGGATTGAAGGCCGATAAATCCCCAGGGCCTGATGGACTGCATCCCAGAGTACTTAAGGAGGTGGCCTTGGAAATAGCGGATGCATTGACAGTCATTTTCCAACATTCCATTGACTCTGGATCAGTTCCTATCGAGTGGAGGGTAGCCAATGTAACCCCACTTTTTAAAAAAGAAGGGAGAGAGAAAACCGGGAATTATAGACCGGTCAGCCTGACCTCAGTAGTGGGTAAAATGATGGAATCAATTATTAAGGATGTCATAGCAGCGCATTTGGAAAAAGGTGACATGATAGGTCCAAGTCAGCATGGATTTGTGAAAGGGAAATCATGCTTGACAAATCTTCTGGAATTTTTTGAGGATGTTTCTTGTAAAGTGGACAAGGGAGAACCAGTTGATGTGGTATATTTGGACTTTCAGAAGGCTTTCGACAAGTTCCCACACAAGAGATTAATGTGCAAAGTTAAAGCACATGGGATTGGGGGCAGTGTGCTGACGTGGATTGAGAACTGGTTGTCAGACAGGAAGCAAAGAGTAGGAGTAAATGGGTACTTTTCAGAATGGCAGGCAGTGACTAGTGGGGTACCGCAAGGTTCTGTGCTGGGGCCCCAGCTGTTTACATTGTACATTAATGATTTTGATGAGGGGATTAAATGTAGTATCACCAAATTTGCGGATGACACTAAGTTGGGTGGCAGTGTGAGCTGCGAGGAGGATGCTATGAGGCTGCAGAGAGACTTGGATAGGTGAGGTGAGTGGGTAAATGCATGGCAGATGAAGTATAATGTGGATAAATGTGAGGTTATCCACTTTGGTGGTAAAAACAGAGAGACAGACTATTATCTGAATGGTGACAGATTAGGAAAAGGGGAGGTGCAGCGAGACCTGGGTGTCATGGTACATCAGTCATTGAAGGTTGGCATGCAGGTACAGCAGGCGGTTAAGAAAGCAAATGGCATGTTGGCCTTCATAGCGAGGGGATTTGAGTACAGGGGCAGGGAGGTGTTGCTGCAGTTGTACAGGGCCTTGGTGAGGCCACACCTGGAGTATTGTGTACAGTTTTGGTCTCCTAACTTGAGGAAGGACATTCTTGCTATTGAGGGAGTGCAGCGAAGATTCACCAGACTGATTCCCTGGATGGTGGGACTGACCTATCAAGAAAGACTGGATCAACTGGGTTTGTATTCACTGGAGTTCAGAAGAATGAGAGGGGACCTCATGGAAACGTTTAAAATTCTGACGGGTTTAGACAGGTTAGATGCAGGAAGAATGTTCCCAATGTTGGGGAAGTCCAGAACCAGGGGTCACAGTCTAAGGATAAGGGGTAAGCCATTTAGGACCGAGATGAGGAGAAACTTCTTCACCCAGAGAGTGGTGAACCTGTGGAATTCTCTAGCACAGAAAGTAGTTGAGGCCAATTCACTAAATATATTCAAAAGGGAGTTAGATGAAGTCCTTACTACTCGGGGGATCAAGGGGTATGGCGAGAAAGCAGGAAGGGGGTACTGAAGTTGCATGTTCAGCCATGAACTCATTGAATGGCGGTGCAGGCTAGAAGGGCTGAATGGCCTACTCATGCACCTATTTTCTATGTTTCTATGTATCTAAATCATTAATGTACAATGTAAACAGCCTGCTGACCATCTAGGCACATGCTTGAGTAATGGCTGTTCAGGGGAGGGACCGGAAGCCACCCAGTGCCGGTAAAATTATACCCAGGACATTCCACTGATCTCAGACGCACTTCCAGTAAAGTGACAGTGGCAGAGAGGGAGTGGTTCCAAGGAAATTTCCGGCCAAGGCCTTGAGAACAGAAGGGAGAGAATCAAAATGGCTGACTCAGAGCATTCAAACCTTTGCAGAACTGCTGCTGTTAAACTGAGCTCAGCCTGTCCCACACTTGAGGTCCAGATCATGCCCAACTCATTTATATTGCTGTCCTTTATCTCTATTTACTTTCATTTGAGGCTGCTAAGGCAATAAAACAATAAATTCCTTAAGCGGGACAGAATACAACGGGAAGAAGAGAAAATACTTCTAATTTCTGGTAGATTTGGGTGTAAATATTTGAGGCTTTAGAAGAAGGGGAAAATATATTGCTGTGGAAATGATTGAAAAATATTGCACTAATCCAGGCCTTACAAAAAGTCATAAGGGCCAGTTTTCGGACTTTTCCTGCCGCCCCCCCCGGCCTGGAGGGCAGATGATCCGCAACTCTACAAAGACATCAGAGAGAAGGCATCCAGCAGGATCTCTGGTATCTTTTTCCAGGCCCATCTCCATCTTCTTGCTCCATGCCTCTTCTCATATCCTTTGGTCTGCACAGGGGCTGGTGCAGGTTTTTCAATGGTCTCTCACGGCTCCTCCAAGTCGGCAGCCAGCTAGCATACAAGTGAGGAAAGTGAGGTGGGAACTACCATTACATCACTCCTCCCTCACTTCGTTGGGATGTGAAGGCTGAAAGCTACTCGGCAGAAACCGTCGAACCCCCCCCCCCGCCCCCCCCCGCCCCATTGCAAGGGCAACACAAAGGGTGGATGGAGATCTGGAGTGTTTTTGTAATGCCCTCGTGGGATGTGGACATCACTGGCAAGGCCAGCATTTATTGCCCATCCCTAATTGCCCTTGAGAAGGTGGTGGTGAGATGCCTTCTTGAACCGCTGCAATCCGTGTGGTGAGGGTCTCCCAAAGGGAGTTCCAGGATTTTGACCCAGCAACGATGAAAGAACGGCGATATATTTCCCAGTCAGGATGGTGTGTGACTTGGAAAGAAACTTGAAGGTGATGGTGTTCCCATGTGCCTGCTGCCCTTGTCCTTCTAGGTGGTAGAGGTCGTGAGTTTTCGGATCGTAGGTGGCCTTGTTTGGACTGTGTTTGGACCGTAGGTGGCCTTGTCCCTTTTTTTAAAGATGGTCACGATCACTGCATCTCTAAGATCTCCTGGCATGCTCTCCTTCCTCCAGATGAGAGAGATGAGGTCATGTATTCACACCAGCAGTGCCTCTCCACCATACTTCAGTGCCTTAGCAGGGATTCTATTTGCTCCCACAGCCTTGTTGTTTTTTAGTTGTCTTATGACTTTTTCTACCTCATGCAGTGTTGAGGTCTCACTGAGGTGGTGGCGGGTAGCATGCTGCGGAATGGAGTCAAGAACACTCAAGTCAAAGGCAGAGTCTCTGTTGAGGAGATCTTTGAAGTGCTCCTTCCAGCAGGCACTGACTGCCTCGGTGTCCTTGATGAGTGTTTCCCTGTTCTTGGCCAGGAGTGGGGCCTTGGGTGCTTGGACCGTATGTGGCCTTGACTGCGGTGAAGAATCCTCGCACATCATGGGGCTGTCGGCCAGCTGCTGTATCTCCTGTGCTTTCTCCATCCACCATCTGTTCTTTAGGTCCCGGGTTTTTTGTTGGACCTTAGTCTTTAGCCGTCTGTAATGCTGCTTTGTTGCTCCCGAGTTGGGTTGTTGTTTAAGGCTCAGAAATGCCCAGCGCTTGCAATCTACTTCCCATATCTCGGGAGCCTCCTATCAACAAGAGCAGGCATTGACGACGAGATCCAATATCGCCTCCAGTGCTCCAGTGCAGCCTTTGGCCGCCTGAGGAAAAGAGTGTTTGAAGACCAGGCCCTCAAAACTGTCACCAAGCTCATGGTCTGCAGGGTCATAAAAATACCCGCCCTCCTGTATGGCTGAGAGACGTGGACCATGTACAGTAGACACCAAGTCGCTGGAGAAATACCACCAACGATGTCTCTGCAAGATCCTATAAATTCCCTGGGAGGACAGATGCACCAACATTAGCATCCCCAGCATGGAAGCACTGGCGTCATTTGATCAGCTCCGCTGGGCAGGCCACAGAGTTCGCATGCCAGACAGGAGGCTCCCAAAGCAAGCACTCTACTCGGAACTTGTCCACGGCAACCGAGCCAAAGGTGGGCAGCGGAAATGTTACAAGGCCACCATCAAAGCCTCCCTGATGAAGTGCGACATCCCCACTGACACCTGGGAGTCCCTGGCCAAAGACCGCCCTAAGTGGAGGAAGTGCAGCCGGAGGGCGCTGAGCTCCTCAAGTATCGTCGCCGAGAGCATGCAGAAAACAAGTGCAGGCAGTGGAAGGAGCGTGTGGCAAAGCAGACTCCCCGCCCATCCTTTCCTTCAACCACTCTCTGTCCCACCTGTGACAGAGACTGTGGTTCTCATATTGGATTGTATAGCCACCTAAGAACTAATGCTAAGAGTGGAAACAAGTCTTCCTCGATTGCGAGGGACTTCCTATGATGATGATGATGATGATGATGATGGTAGAGGTCGTAGGTTTGGGAGGTGCTGCCGAAGAAGCCTTGGTGAGTTGCTGTAGTGCATCTTGTAGATGGTACACACTGCAGCCACGATGCACTGGTGGTGGAGGGAGTGAATGCTTAAGGTGGTTAATGAGATGCCAATCAAGAGGGCTGCTTTATCCTGAGTGTTATTGGAGCTGCACTTATACAGGCAAGTGGCGAGTATTCCATCACATTCCTGACTTGTGCCTTGTAGATGGTGGAAAGGCTTTGGGGAGTCAGGAGGTGAGACACTCACCGCAGAATACCCAGCCTCTGACCTGCTCTTGTAGCCACAGTATTTATGTGGCTGGTCCAGTAAAGTTTCTGGTCAATGGTGACCCCAAGACATTGATGGTGGGGGATTGGGCGCTGGTAATGCCATTAAATGTCATGGGGAGGTGGTTAGACTCTTGCTTGTTGGAGATGGTCATTGCCTGGCACATGTGGCACGAATGTTATTTGCCACTTATCAACCTGAACGTCATCCAGGTCTTGCTGCATGCGTGCACGGACTGCTTCATTATCCGGGGAGTTGCGAATGGAACTGAACACTGTGCAACTATCAGCGAATATTTCCTCTTCTGACCTTTAGATGAAGGGAAGGTCATTGATGAAGCAGCTGCAATGGTTGGGCCTAAGACACTGCCCTGAGGAACTCCTGCAGCGATGTTCTGGGGCTGAGATGATTCATGTCTAACAACCACAACCATCTTCCTTTGTGAGAAGTAGGACTCCAGCCAGTGGAGAGTTTCCCCCCTGATTCCCATTGACTTCAGTTTTACTAGAGCCCCTTGATGCCACACTCGGTCAAATGCTGTCTTAATGACAAGGGCAGTCACTCTCACCTCACCTCTGTAACTCAGCTCTTTGGTCCATGTTTGGACCAAGGCTGTGATGAGGTCTGAAGCCGAGTGGTCCTGGCAGAACCTAAACTGAGCATCAGTGAGCAGGTTGTTGGTGAGTAAGTGCCGCTTGATAGCACTGTCAACGACACCTTCCATCACTTTGCTGATGGTTGAGAGTAGACTGATGGTGAGGTAATTGGCCGGATTGGACTTGTCCTGCTTTTTGTGGACAGGACATGCCTAGGCAGTTTTCCATATTGCCAGGTGGATGCCAGTGCTGTAGCTGTACTGGAACAGCTTGCTTAGAGGCGCGGCTCATTATGGAGCCACAGGCCTCTGCCCATTTTTCCTCTGCTTTGCACCTAGGATTTGTAAGAGAATTTGAATCTGACACCAATTATGTTTGCAATTAATCCTTTTATTGTGTTCGACCAAGTCTTTGACACGCGCAGGCTGTGATTTCACCACACGTGGGTGGGATCAATGCAGTCGGGGTTGGTGGTGTGTGGAAAGCCCGTTCCTGATTCGAGCCCTCCCTCTGTCCCGAATCTTCCGATAATTGGGCTTGTTAAGCCCGCCCTGCAGGCTTCCCGGCCAATTAAGAGGAAGCCAGTCTGATGACGTCAGTTGATGGCACGTCTTCGGCTGGTTTCCTTAAAAGGTCCATGCCCACAATGGTTTTAATAGTTGTGTTGTTAGTGTTCTGCAGCATCGAGCTGCTGCAAACACTGACAAGTGCTGCACAGAGGAGCAGGGCTGCACCCAGGCTCTCCCATGACTCCCTCCAGATGCTATGGAGGGAGTCACAGCACGCAGGGAATGCCTCTTCCCTTCGCATGGGTGGAAGAGACCTCCCCAGGTCACCCATGCAGCCTGGTTACACATTGCACGGGAGAGCACAAGCAGGGATGTCGTCAGGAGGACCAGGCTGCAGTGGCGCAAATCTTTCAATGATCTCAGCAGATCACGAAATGTTATTGCAAAGCCGCACAGCCTCATCCTGCTGTGCCACTCACCATATCCCCATCACTCTGCCTTCCCTACCCTACTCTTGCACATCCTTACTCACACCAACGTACCTTGCACCTCCACCCATCCCGCTCACTCTCTTTCTACATTATCACTTCCCCATCTCACTAGCCACCCTTCACATTCACTCATCCTTGTCCAATCATACCAACTAACAACACACAAGTGTAGGCACTTGGGTCCTTTAGCCAATGTTCATACAAAGTTTATGTTGATGTGTTGTCAAAATATTGAAATCTTTATTTTCAGCATTTTGCAGTTTTGGACAGATTTGTGGGCACCTTTAGAAGTAGCTTAGTGAGTTGTAGTGAATGGAGAGACATAACGATACCCCTGCAATGGTGGTGAGAATGAAAGGAATGGCTTGGGCATTGCAGGGATGCTTTATGGAGCTGGTGTGGGGTGGTGCAAACCTGGCACATCATGTGGCAGCCAGGGTTTACAGCGTCAAGTGAAGTACATCTGGCCATAGTGAGGCTATCCCCGACCTCCCGGGCAGCAATGTGGTCGGTGCTGATGCCCTGTGTCCTATGCAGCATCAGGTGATTGCGGAGAAGGTTGGTGTTGTTGTTGGTGATGCTGGTGTCTTTAACGATGTCAGTGTTGGGGCTGATCGTGGTGGGATTCTGAGGACCAAGGTGAGATTTTTTTCAAGGCCACCGATGCTGCTGGAATAGATGTCAGGTGAATTTGAGATGACAGCAGCGATCTGTCAATGGTGAGAGAGGTTGCTCCAAGGAGGTGGCAGTGAACAGAGATTTCACTGCAAACACTTCCAAACTGCATATAGCTCAAAAGTCTCTTCCAAAACCTGAAAGTCTCTTCCAAAAGGCTTCAGCTTCTGACATTGGAAAGCGAACAGCTGTGAAATGGTAGCTTTTATACCACTTCTGCAGCTGTGAACTAGCCACAGTGATGGAGAGTTACTGAGAACCCAATTGCACTTGCCTGGTGTGTTCTCCAAGGCATGGCAACCCGTCAAAAGGTTGGTAAAACTGCAAGTGTATGATTTTAAGCCTCTTAACTTGCATTCAACTACCTTTTAACGATCTTAATTACCCGTCCTGCCGCTTGCTGTTGGGTTTGCGATCCACACGCAGTCCTGACAGGTCAGAAACTCACACGGAGGTGGGTTTAGAGCGGGATCCTGACCCACTGTCAATCTCGGCCATTTCTTCAGCGGTCCCGCCTCCACACCCGTACATGCAGGGCTGGGAAGATTCCTCCGCAATGTCTCTAAGTAGCAGTCATACAGAGAAATAAATGATATTACCCCATTTCTCCTCTGGGTAGAGATGTAACCTTCGTCGATCCTTTCGATCGCCTCTCTCTCTACAAATTGTGAAGGAAAGCTCAAGATCTTTATAGGCCTCTAGTCATGCACCGTCTCCGTGCCAATTCATTATGGCATGACAAGTGTTATTGTGAACAAGACCTCCATAAATCAAGTAGTTCCTACAAAACTTCCAGTAGGCCAATCTGTTTATCCTTAAACATATAACTAATCACCTTAGCCGCATTGTCCATTTCCTTATCTCAAGACTGTCTTGGCTATTTCGTTTCACAATGTGGTGATAAAAAAAATAAGTCAACAGGTATGAATCACACATCCTGCAACCCACATCCTGCACCTCAGCAACACAGTCATTCCAGCTACTGTACAAATCTACACACTATCTATTAGTCAAAATTCTTAAAAAGCCTTTGTTCACACACGTAATATGGGCGTCACTGGCAAGGCTGGTTCCCATTTATTGCCCATCCCCAATTGCCCTTGAGAAGGTGGTGGTGAGCCATCTTGTTGCACCGCTGCAGTCTGTGTGGTGAAGGTACCCCCACCGTGCTGACTTTGTCATTGCATTTTGGTACAACTGAGTGTCTTGCTTGGCCATTTCAGAGGACAGTTAAGAGTCAAGCACATTGCGATAGGTCTGGAGTCACATATAGTCCAGAACGGGTAAGGACGGCAGATTTCCTTCCCTGAATGGCATTACTAAACCAGTTGGGTTTTTACGACAATCGAGTAGTTTCATGGGGCCCAAGTTTGCCCCCTCTGCTAGAACGCGCACCTCCATGAGGTGCGCAGACTTCGTAGTACAGAAACGACGCAGCATCTTACCTCCGTATTCTCCCCATTGGTTCCAGGTCTGTGGCGCAGCCTATCGGAACGCGTGGTGGGCGGAGCTGCAGCCCTGTGCCGAAAAGAGTGCCGGCAGCTGCGCACGTGCGCAGTCGAGTCTGCGCGCATGCGCGTAACTCCTGACCCTCCCAGCGCGTCCTGGCTCTGGGCGACCCTATCCCTGGCCAAAGGGACAATGTGATGTTCGCCGCCCCTATCCCGGGCCGAGTGGCCTGCCGCACAGGCCAGCCGCTGCCTTCCCGCGCTGAGGGGTACAAGAGACAGGTTGGTGCGGGGAAGAGTTTTAATCAGGAGGGAGGGGAAGGGTTTTAGGGAGGTGGGGAAGAGTTTTGGGGGGTGAGGGGAAGAGTTTTGATCTGGCGGGGGGAGGCTCCTGCACCAGCTGGGGCGGGCCACTGTGGATCTTTTCCGCCCCCCCACCCCACCCACCCCTGTTAAGATGCCGTATTTACCACCCACCAACCCCAGCCACTCCCCAGCCTGCCGCGTTGAGCCTTCTTCCTCCTCCACCCCCCGTTCAGATGATGCGTTCTCCCTCCCCATCCCATGCTGAAAGGACTGCCGCATGGCCAGCCGCTGCCGAGTTTAGTTGAAGGTAGGATTTACTTCAGCTCTTTATTTGTTAATTTAATTATTTACTTCAGTTTTTTATTTTTTATTGAAGGCTTATTCCTTTTTGTGCTTTGTTTGTTGTTTGCTGGTGCTTTAAATGTAGTTACTTGCGCCGACTCCTTAACTCTAGGTAAGGTTTTACTGTGTGGGCAGAGGTGGCAACATACGCTGGCCTAAGTTAGTTTGGAGCAACTATTTACTGGCCAAACTCGCTTAAATGACCAAAACAGGCGTAAGTGGCTGGCAACGCCCCCTTTTGGAAAAAAAAACTAAACTAAAAAAAAAACCTAACTAACTCATTTACACTGGCGCAAATTAAATGGCCAGAATTGCAACTAAAAAGATACTACAGAAAAATCAAGTTGCTCCAAAAAAACAGCGCAATTCTTGGGGAAATTTGGGCCCATGGTCACCATTACGAGATTTTTTTTCAGTTCCATATTTGTTTAAATAACTGAATTTAAATTCCCCTAGCTACCCTGACAGGAATTGAACTTATAACTCTATCATTAGGCCAGGCCTCTGGATTACCATTCCTGTACCATAACCACTATGCTACCGTACCCGTGTATTGTATGAAATTAAACCAAATCCTAATGCTGCGTATGTCTGTATACACGAATAGGGTATCTTGCAGACGTTACATAGAATGTACACACAGAAACAGGCCATTGGACCAAACTGGTCTATGCCGGTGTTTATGTGCCACACGAGCCTCCTCCCACCTTACCTCATCTCACCCGTTAAATTTCCAAATCTTTTCATCATCGTAATCCACGCGCGATATCCGTTCAGAATTTTATAATCTGCGCAGCTTTGCAAACGTTGGGGCTCTTGACCAATTGATGTGGGATGCCGTGAGCCTGGATGCAGCTAAAACGATGAACACATGCATCTTCTTAATCTGCCGTTGAAATGAAAATAATGGTCTATTTAGAGGCTGACGGTGGGGGGCCAATTTCACAGATATTTAGGTTTAGTGGTTTCTGTTTTATCGAAGCTGGAAGTGCTCAGGTGTCAGCTGTGTGAGCACTGCAAGCAATTTGCGCTATAATTCTCTTGCACCACACGTAACACTTTTGTGTTCCACTTGACTGCCATTGGGGACAAAGCTGGCAATATTTTCTTAAAGAAAATCCATTGACGAGTTGTAACATTTTTTTGTCTACCGTTGGTTGTATTCCATCCCTTCAGTAGAATCTGAAATCCCAAATGCTTTCACTTAGAATTCTTTTCAAAACACGGGCATCTAAAATCATCTGTAACTTGTCCTTCAATTGCCAAGTAAATTAAATTTGAATAAATTTAGTGTGATCGCTTTTCAATCAGCTGACCCTTGATCCTAGGGCTTTCGTGAACATCCCAGGGGTGGCTCCGGCTGATTTCTGTATTTATCACAAAACATCTTCAGAAATGCTTGCCTGGAAGTCATTGACACAATCTTTTGTACAGGAGTCTCGGGGAAAAATTTGCAGGGTTACGGGGAAAGGGCGGGGGATTGGGAGTAGCTGAAGTGCTCTCGCAGGGATCTGGCACAGGCTCGATGGGCCGAATGGCCTTCTACTGTGCTGTAGTGATTGTGGGGCCGGAATTGCTTTCTGCCTGTAACGGGCTGCACGCACTGCATTTGAGTGTCCCTCACCGCCGACATGGACGGGGTGGTGTGAAGAGGGAAATTTCACTTTTTCAGGCCCAAAAGGGAGCAGAGTGGTAATGATGGGTGGAAAGGGCTGCTTTCAGCGGTGTGGCATTTGGACCGTGAAGTTCCGCTCCGAATGATGATGGTGATGATACAGCTGCTCCCTGGCCTTGTTAGAGGGCAAGTTTTGCAGCTGTGTCTTGAGTCCGTTCTGACTTGCATCTGAGGGGATGGCTGTAAGGGGAGGTTTGAGGAGGGCCAGCCGCTTCAGTGACGCAGTGCTCGAGACTCTAATGGAAGCTGTGGAGGGAAGGAGGCGGCCACTCTTCCCTGAAAGTGGTGGGAGACCAACTCGGATCGTCTTCACCGAAGCTTGGAGGGAGATTGCGGAAGAGGTTTCAGGGACCTCCATTCACTAGCGGGCCCCCAACCAATGCAGGAAATGGCTAACTGACCTTATTCGAGTGATGAAAGTACATGTTCTCCAAACTCCTTACATTACATCTGCCGCACTCTCCTTCACCTTCCCTTGTTTCTCACCAACACTACTTAGTGGCTGAAGTGCCTGTTGATTGCTATGCCTGTATGTGTGCATCATCATCATAGGCAGTCCCTCGAAATCGAGGAAGACTTGCTTCCACTCTAAAAGTGAGTTCTCAGGTGACTGCAGAGTCCAACACGGGAATTACAGTCTCTGTCACAGGTGGGACAGACAGTGGTCATTTTAACCAATAAGGGAATTAAGGGTTACGGGGAGCGGGCGAGTAAGTGGAGCTGAGTCCACGGCCAGATCAGCCATGATCTTGTTGAATGGCGGAGCAGGCTCGAGGGGCTAGATGGCCTATTCCTGTTCCTAATTCTTATGTTCTTATGAAAGGGTGGGTGGAACAGGTTTACCGCACTCTCCTTCCGCTGCCTGCGCTTGTTTTCTGCTTGCTCTTGGCGACGAGACTCGAGGTGCTCAGCGCCCTCCCGGATGCACTTCCTCCACTTAGGGCAGTCTTTGGCCAGGGACTCCCAGGTGCCGGTGGGGATGTTGTATTTTATCAAGGAGACTTTGAGGGAGTCCGAGGTTACGTTTCCTCTGTCCACCTGAGGCTCGCTTGCCGTGTAGGAGTTCCGAGTAGAGCGCTTGCTTTGGGCGTCTTGTGTCGGGCCTGACAGTGCCTGTATGTGTGCACACTCGCAATGGAGGATGCCTTGCATCTGAGATTCACAGCTGCATGTATTGGACCAAGACTTGCACTCATTGCAGAGGCCTCTTGAAACCCCCACTTACCAACCCTTTGTTTCATTGGAGGCCAAGGTGGAGCACAACCGTGCCGACCAACAAGCTACTGGTGGGGGCGAATCCCAAAATGTGAGGCTCACTGATCTGGAGGAGAGGGTTCAGCGGCTACTGTGTGCACGTTTGTCTCCCTGTGGCTGCTGGTTGCTCTGATGGCGCTGGGCAGCATGGGTAAGTGAAGGGCTTTGTGCAATGTCATCTCTCCCTCACAGTGCAATGGCCTACCTGGCTATTGCTTATGCTTCTGTGCAAGCTGCTTGCTGCATGATGCAATGCGGCTCCTCACTCTCACAGCACCCCTTCTCCCTTTTAATATTCCAGATGATACCCCCAATGTCATCATGGGCGACACAGAGACCCTTGACGCGACTGGCAGCCACAGTCATGAGGAGACACTTGACACCCTCGATGATCTTGGCGGCACCTCGGAGGGGGAGGGCTCTGCCAGCAACAATGCGTCACTGCTTCCTACAGTCCCACACACCAGATCAGATACTGGGAGTCCTGCAGTCGGCAAACATAGATTTAGGAGAGGGGTCTGCTCTGGGTGAAGCTCCGGGGCCTAGCGGCCTGCAGCATGGTGCAGGGCCAAGGGAACCTCGGGTGCCATCTCTCCGGGAGCGAGTGCAATTGGATCTCTTGGCAGCAATGCGTGGGGTGCCCAAGAGGCTGTCGCAAGTGGTGACGAGCGTGGAGGAGTCCTCCTCCCGCATTGTGGACAGCTCGGCGCGCATCATGGGGACCATCGTTGCCAGTGTGCAGACAATGGTGGAATCCCAGAGTGACCGTGCGGGCACAACTGAGATGATGCGTCTCTTGGCCGAGGTGACAGCTGCCATTGCAGCACAGGCGCGAGGGTGCGAGCATCGCTGTGCTTCTTTGGACAGGATGGCCGCTGCCCTGGAAGCTCAGAATGCTCTCATGCACTCTGGGCAATAGGGCACAGAGCGTCTGACTGCTGTCCTCTCTGATGGCTGCCAGAGTGTGGCTGCTGTCATGCTGTCCCAGCTGGAGGCTACGCGAAATCTGACTGCTGCCATTGCGGCTGAGTCCACCACAGTTGACTGGGGGCTTAATGGTGCCACCCCACTCCACCGACCTGTGCTCTGGCAGCTTGGTGAGGGAGGTGGGGTGCTGCCCCGAGGAGTGACGCTGGCTCCTCGGACCAGGAGACTGATAAGAACATAAGAACATAAGAAATAGGAGCAGAAGTAGGCCATATGGCCCCTCAAGCCTGCTCCACCATTTAAAGCAATCATGGCTGATCTTATCATGGACTCAGGTCCACTTCCCTGCCTGCTCCCCATAACCCCTTATGTCGTGTATCTCACCATGCTATACATGACTGTAACTAGAGATGACCTGTAACCAAAAGCTTACCTTACCACCAAGGGTGCACTTGCAGGAGACACTGGATACCTGTTCTACACAGGTATATAAAGACAGGTCTCAGGCAAGTGTGACATTCGAGAGCTGTGTAATAAAGGTGCAGGTCCTGAGTGACCTTGACTTCAGCATGTGCCTCGTGTAAGTCTGTACTGCAGGGTCAGGACTTTACAGTGGCGACGAGTTACGGGATCACAGAATCCACAGAATGGCGACCAACGGCTCAGATGAAAAATACAATGCTGGAGATAATTGGTAGGACTTTATAGAAAGGCTCCAGCAAAGCTTTGTAACCAAAGACTGGTTAGGCGACGATAAGGCAGACAAGAGAAGAGCCCATCTCTTGACCAGCTGTGGCTCGAAAACATAAGCCTTAATGAAGACCTGCTGGCACCCGAGAAACCAGCAAGAAAGTCATTTGAAGAGTTGAGCACACTGGTAAGAGACCACCTGAAGCCAGCGAGCAGTCTACACATAGCCAGACACAGGTTCTACAACTACAGACGCTGTGTGGGCCAGAGCATATCCAACTTCGTGGCGGAACTTCGGAGGTTGGCTAGCTTATGTGAGTTCTCCGATGAACTAAGGAGAGAAGTACTGAGAGACTTTTTTATTGAAGGAATAGGCCACGCAGGCATATTCCGAAAGTTCATAGAGACCAAGAACTTGACCCTAGAGGCAGCAGCACTGGTTGCACAGACATTCTTGGCAGGAGAAGAAGAAACGAGGTTAGTCTACACAACTAACGAAACATCGGAACAGGGGTTCACAGTCTGAAACAAGCTGCTACCCCCACACACAGGCAAAGGCAGGAGAGCAGGCCCTCAACAGCAGGTAGTGGTGCCAGAAGCCATCAAGGGCCACATGAATGGCCGTTCACACCTCGTCAACCCACAATGCGAGCAATCAACTACAAACTGAGAGAAGCTCAAGAGAGATCAGCCAAACGAAGCTCATCCTTTGGAAACAATGGAAGCGGTCTGTGCTGGAGATGTGGGGGAAGGCACTCATCAAGGGGGTGTCGATTTCAGCATGCCGTTTGCAGAAGCTGCAACTATACAGGGCATCTGTCCCGCATGTGCAGAGAAACGACAGCTCGGCTGATATATGAATCGGAAGGGTCGGAAAGCGGACCAGAAGACGGTGGGGACAGTACCCGGGACACCGAGGTACAGCGGATCAACACGATCATTGGCCACTGCTCTTACAACAAGACGCCTCCAATAATGATGAGGGTCCTACTCTACGGGATACCCGTCAACATGGAGCTGGATGCGGGAGCTCGTCAATCTCTCATGAGCGCTCAACAATTTGAACAGCTGTGGCCGTACAAAAGAGACAGACCAAAACTCACAAGGGTCGACACCAAACTAAGGACCTATACCAAAGAAATCATCCCAGTCCTCGGCAGCGCCATGCTCTCAGTCACACACAAAGGGACAGTGAACCGACTTCCCCTGTGGATTGTCCCCGGAGATCTCACAGCACTGCTGGGGAGAAGCTGGCTGGCAAAACTAAATTAGAAATGGGATGATGTTCATGCCATGTCGCCAGAGGAACGGACCTCCTGCTCAACAGTTTTATGTCGATTTGAACATCTCTTTCAGCCAGGTGTGGGCACCTTCAAAGGGGCGAAAGTCAAAATCTACATCACACAGGATGCTAGACCAGTCCATCACAAGACTAGAGCTGTACCCTATGTGATGAGGGAAAAGATTGAACATGAACTGGACAGGCTTCTGCGGGAAGGCATTATCTCACCCGTGGAATTCAGCGACTGGACAAGTCCCATCGTCCCAGTCATGAAACCTGATGGATCCATAGGGGAATCTGTGGGGATTACAAATCTACCATAAACAGAGTCTCCCTACCGGACCAATACCCGCTGCCCAGAGCGGAGGACCTATTTGCCACATTGGCTAGAGGAAAACTTTCCTCGAAACTCGATCTCACATCTACGTATATGACGCAAGAACTGACCGAAGAGTCTAAGCTACTCACCACCATCAACACACATCGAGGCCTTTTCATGTACAATCGATGCCCATTCGGCATCAGGTCGGCAGCTGCTATATTCCAATGCAATATGGAGAGTCTGCTCAAGTCCATCCCGGAGACGGTTGTATTTCAAGACGACATACTTATCACGGGCAGGGACACCGACTCCCATCTCCGCAATTTGGAGAAAGTACTAAAGCGGTTGGATCGGGTAGGCCTAAGAGTTAAGAAATCCAAGTGCCTGTTTCTCGCGCCCAAGGTTGAATTTTTGGGCAGACGGATTGCCGCTGATGGAATCCGCCCAACAGAATCCAAAACCGAAGCAATTCGCCTGGCACCCAGGCCCCGGAATGTCTCGGAACTGCACGCCTTTCTCGGACTACTCAATTACTTTGGGAACTTTATGCAGAACTTAAGCACGCTGCTGGAGCCTCTCCACGTGCTACTCAGAAAGGGGTGTGATTGGTTTTGGGGGGACGTCCTGGAACACGCCTTCAATAAGGCACGCAACCTTCTATGTTCCAAAAGTGTTTTGGCTTTTCTTGATCTATGTAAAAAGCTAGTTCTTACGTGTGATGTGTCAACGTACGGGATCGGGTGCGTTTTACAACATGTCAATGGCGCGGGCGGAGCGCTGGTACGGAATGGTGGAGAAGGAGGCACTCGCGTGCGTGTACGGTGTCAAAAAGATGCAGCAATATCTTTTCGGGGCCAAGTTAGTGTTAGAAACCGACCACAAGCCCCTCACGTCCCTACTATCTGAGAGCAAGGCAATAAACGCCAACGCCTCGGCACGCATTCAACGGTGGGCACTCATGCTGACATCTTACGACTATACCATAAGGCACAGACCAGGCACAGACAACTGTGCCGACGCGCTTAGCAGGCTACCCCTGGCGACCTCGGAAGGGTCTGATGAACAGGACTGTGAGATAGTCATGGCAATCAATGCCTTTGAGTCCACAGACTCGCTCATGACGGCTCGGCAAATCAGAGCCTGGATGACCAGCGACCCCACGTTATCCTTAGTAAAAAGATGTGTCTTAACTGGTGACTGGGCGGAGCCTCGCGATACCTGCCCCGAGGAGATTAAACCTTTCCATAGGCGCATGCATGAGCTGTCGTTACAAGCAGACTGCCTGATGTGGGGCAGCCGAGTAGTTATGCCTCTGTAAGGCAGAGAGGCATTTGTCCGGGAGCTCCAACGCGAGCACCCGGGGATTGTTCTCATGAAGGCCACAGCCAGATCCCACGTCTGGTGGCCTGGCATTGACGCGGACTTGGAGCTCTGGTTCTGACGGTGCACCATTTGTGCCCACCTCAGTAATGCCCTCAGGGAGGTCCCCCTGAGCCCCTGGCCCACCAAACCGTGGTCGCGGGTGCACGTAGACTATGCGGGCCCATTCCTGGGCAAAATGTTCCTCGTAGTTGTAGATGCATTTTCAAAGTGGATCGAATGCACCATTTTAAATGCGAGCACTATCTCCACCACTGTGGAGAGCCTTGGAACTATAAGAACATAAGAACATAAGAATTAGGAACAGGAGTAGGCCATCTAGCCCCTTGAGCCTGCTTCGCCATTCAATTAGATCATGGCTGATCTGGTCGTGGACTCAGCTCCACTTACCCGCCCTCTCCCCGTAACCCTTAATTCCCTTATTGCTTAAAAATCTATCTATCTTTGACTTGAAAACATTCAATGAGCCAGCCTCAACTGCTTCCTTGGGCAGAGAATTCCACAGATTCACAACCCTCTGGGAGAAGAAATTCTTTCTCAACTCCTCCGTATTTTGAGACTGTGCCCCCTAGTTCCAGTCTCCCCCACCAATGGAAACAACCTCTCTGCCTCTATCTTGTCTATCCCTTTCATGATTTTAAATGTTTCTATAAGATCACCCCTCATCCTTCTGAATTCCAAGGAGTAAAGACCCAGTCTACTCAATCTATCATCATAAGGTAACCCCCTCATTTCTCGAATCAGCCTAATGAATCGTCTCTGTACCCCTTCCAAAGCTAGTATATCCTTCCTTAAGTAAGGTGACCAAAACTGCACGCAGTACTCCAGGTGCGGCCTTACCAATACCTTATACAGTTGCAGCAACACCTCCCAAACTATGTTTGCAATGCACGGAATTCCTGACATATTGGTCTGTGATAATGGTCCGTGCTTCACCAGCACAGATTTCCAAGATTTTATAAGTGACCACGGCATAAATCATGTTAAGACGGCACCGTTCAAACCGGCCTCCAACGGCCAGGCGGAGCGAGCAGTGCAAATCATTAAACAAGGCATGCTTTAAATCCAAGGTCCCACGCTGCTGGGCCGCCTGTCGTGACTGCTGCTGGCATATAGATCTCGTCCGCATTCATTGACTGGAGTTCCCCCCACGCAACTATTGATGAAATGGACCTTAAAGACAAGGCTCTCATTAATCCTCCCAGACATGCATGAAATCGTTGCGGCAAAGCGCCATAAGCTAACTGAGTACCATGATCGAAATTCGAGGGGGAGGTGGAATGAGATAAGGGAAAAAGTATCTGTGCTAAACTATGGCAGGGATCCCAAATGGTTTGCAGGGACAGTCACAGGCAAGGAAGGAAACAGGCTACTGGTAGTACAAATGAATAATGGCCAAACCTGCCGGAGGCATGTAGACCAAGTCAAAAGTAGATTTACCAACAACACTGCGGAACGAGAGGCAGACTACAATTTGGAACTCACACCACACCTGGTGGACAGACAGAGGGAACAACCCTGAGGAAAGGGCAATCCCAACAGACAGCCCAGGCGAGACACCAACAATCATATTGAATGAAACAGACAGCCCAGGCGTGATACCAGCAATCACACCGAAACAAAACAGGCACCAATGCAAATAACTGAACCACAACTAAGACGCTCCACGCGAGAGCGTAGATCACCTGAGAGACTGAACCTATAAAGACAATAAGACCTTGGGGGAGGGTGATGTCATGTATCTCACACTACGTACATAACTGTATCTCACCATGCTATACATGACTATAACCAGAGATGACCTGTAACCACAAGCTTACCTTACTACCAGGGGTGCACTTGCATGAGACACTGAATACCTGTCCCAGACAGGTATATAAGGACAGGTCTCAGGCAAGTGTGGCATTCGAGAGCTGTGTAATAAAGGTGCAGGTCCTGAGTGACCTTGACTTCAGCATGTGCCTCGTGTGAGTCTGTACTGCACGGACAGGACTTTCCATCTTATCCCCTTATCGTTTAAGAAACTGTCTATTTCTGTCTTAAATTTATTCAATGTCCCAGCTTCCACAGCTCTCTGAGGCAGCAAATTCCATAGATTTCGCTGTGCGCTCTCTGGTTCACAGCAGCCCTGAGCCTAGACCTGCCACTCCGCAATTGCTGCCAACCATAACTTCGCCTCAGCCACTTCTGACTGAAGGCACATAGGAATATGGGGCCCAAGTTTCCACATGATTTGCGCCTGATTTTTAGGAGCAACTGGTGGAGAACGGACTATCTTAGAAATCGCAATTCTCCACATTTTTGTTTCTGCAGTTCTAGTCAGGTAGAACAGTTCTACTTTGGAACAGAATTTTTTCTTCAAAAGGGGGCGTGTCCGGCCAGTGAAAATGTACTCCAAACTAACTTAGAATGGAGCAAGTAAAGATTTTGTAGAACTGAAAAAACCTGTTCTACACATTAAAAAATCAGGCGCAGGTTACAAATTAGGCGTCCGGAACGAGGTGGGGGGGACGGGGGGGGGGAAGGGAAGTCATTAAATTCTACAATAAATCCTTAGTTATACTTATACAAATATTATACAAATAAATCCAACCTGAATAAACATTTATAAGCAAAGAAAAGATTAAATAAACCATCTTCCTACCTGTGTGAAAGTTCTTCAGGCAGGCCTTTAGGAAGCGGTTTGCTGTCGGGACCGAAGGCTGAACGGGCCGGGCCTGAGATTTTGGGCAGGGCCCGTCCCCAGCACCAGAGGTCGGTGGCGTTGGGTCGGGTCAGGGAGAGAGGTTCGGTTCGGGTCGGCGGGAGAGAGAGGGAGGGAGGGGGAGGGAGAGAAGGAGAGAGGGAGGGAGAGAGAGGGAGGGAGGGAGGGAGAGAGGGAGGGGGAGGGAGGGAGGGAGAGAGGGAGGGGTAGGGAGGGAGAGAGGGAGAGAGGGAGAGGGAGGGAGAGAGAGAGGGAGGGGGAGGGGGGGAGGGAGGGAGAGAGGGAGGGGGAGGGAGGGAGGGAGGGAGGGGGTGGGAGAGAGGGAGGGAGGGAGAGAGGGAGAGAGGGAGAGGGAGGGAGCGAGGGAGGGAGAGGGAGAGAGGGACGGGAAGGGAGGGAGGGAGAGAGGGAGGGAGAGAGGGAGGGGGAGGGAGAGGGAGAGAGGGAGGGAGGGAGGGAGAGAGGGAGGGAGGGAGGGAGGTCAGGTCGGGGAGAGGGAGGTCAGGTCGGGGAGAGGGAGGTCAGGTCGGGGAGGGGGAGGTCAGGTCGGGGAGGGGGAGGTCAGGTCGGATCCAGTCCGGGGGCGAGAGTAGAGTCGGGTCAAGTCGGGTGGGAGCGGGAGTGGGAGCGGCAGCGGCAGCGACAGACGGGTCGGGTCGGGTCCGGTCCGGGGGGGGTGGGGGGGGGGGAAGCAGGAACGGGAGGTGGCAGGAAGCAGGAGCTGGCCGTGGGAGGAGCCTTATTCACGCAGCCCCAGGAAGGCCATTCGGCCAGGGCTAGGGGCTGCGTGCTTCGGGCCCCTCCCACACAGTTTCGGGCGCCTGGAGCTACTGCACTTGCGTGCCCACTGTAGCGCGCATGTGCAGAGATCCCGGCACTGTTTTCGGCGCAGGGTCCTGGCTCCGCCCCCTACAGCTCCTGCTGCGCCGCGCCGAGGGCCAGAGGACCTGCAGGGAGGTGGAGAATACGGAGGGTTTTTTTAGGCGCACTTTGTGGCGCAAAAAACGGGCGCCCAGCTCGGAGGGGCGCCCGTTTTTTATCGTGTGGAAACTTGGGCCCATGATGCCAGAGCTGGTCGAGGGCGTCTGAGAAGAACATCTATACCTTGCTCTACAGACATACAGCAGCCTTCCCAAAGCCATGAGGCAGCCACAGGGGCGACACTACAGCGTAGTGTAAGGATAGGTCTGCGTAAGAGGGTTAATAAGGAGTTACACAAGGGTGATAATTGATTATGTGGATGTTTTTGAAACCCATTGCTTGGGTTGTAATACATTTTTATTTTGTGTTTGGAATTTGTGATGAGGTCTCTCATGTTACTGGGCAGGAATTATGTGTGAGAGGGCTCACAGGTTGGCGCATGGACATGGCCAGATGCAGGCTCAACTGGGCATTGAGTTATGTGAACCGCGCAGCTATCAGATGGCTTTGTGCTTCCCTTGCAGGGTCACGATGGCGACTTCACCTCCTGCGTGGCTGCCCACCCCCATCGTGCTCCTTCTCCTGTGTGTCCTCCTGCTCCTCCTCATGGACCTCCTCCTCCTCCTCCTCCACAGGTGCCACTGCTGCCTCGTCCTCCAATGGCTGCGCCCTCATGGTTGCCAGGTTGTGGAGCATGCAGCACACCACCACGGATATGGAGACATGCTCAGGCGAGTACTGCAGCATACCCTGTGAGCGGTCCAGGCAACGGAAACTCTGAGAATGCCAATAGTGTGTTCAATGATGGTCGTGGTGGCCGTCCGACTCTCATTGTAAGTGAGCTGGCCGGCAGTTCTAAGGTTGTGCAGAGGAGTCATGAGCCAAGTACTCAGCATATAGCCCTTGTCACCCAGCAGCCAGCCGCATCCTTCGTTGGGACCAGTGAAGAGGCGTGGCACACCACTCTGGTGCAGGAGGAAAGAATCGTGGCTGCTGCCAGGAAACCGGGCACACTTGCATAATCTTGCGATTGTGGTCTCAAACGAGTTGAACATTGAGGGCAAAGTAGCCCTTGCGGTTTCTGAATTGCTCGGGAGTTTGTTGGCGTGCCCTGAGAGCGACATGAGTGCAGTCAATGACCCCCTGGGCCCTGGGGAAGCCCGCAATGCGCAGGAATGCAGTCTGCCGCTCCAATTGCTTGTCCCCAGTCATAGGGAATGAGATGTAGTCAGCTTTCCTCCTACACAGAGTACCTGTGACCTCCCATATCGATGTGTAGGCTGCAAACTGCGAGATGTTACACATGATTGCAGTGGCAACTTGGAAAAGACATAAAAGTTGAAGGCGTTAGTCATCTTGAGCTGTCCTCAACCGTATCTGTGGCTCCAATTTTGCCTGCAGGAGATTGCAGAACTCAGTGACGACATCCTTCCGGAATCTTAGTCTGTGCAGGCACCGATCATCATTCATATCCCTGTTTGAGAATTGGTGGCGGAAGACCCTTTCTCGACATGGCCTGATGCCCCCACATCTGTGTGGCCATCTTGCTCTGTGAGGTAACTCATTGGCTTCTCCCTGCTGCTCTGCTGCCTGCTCCGACTCTGCAGGTTGCTACTGCCCAGCATCTGGCTCCACTGCAGGCTGCCTCCTGGCCTGCTGGCCCAGTATCTGGTGTGGGGGGTCCGTGTATCTAACTCTCCTCCTTAGGGGGGGCGCCCTTGCTGAGGGCCTTCATGTGGCACCCCTCTTGCCTCCCCTTGTCGCCATCTCCCTGGCCCTCTCCATATTGGGCCGCAATGAGACCTGCGGCCCTTGCCCGTTGCCTCTGCAGCCGTTGCACCCGACGCCGCCTTCTCCTCCGTGCCTCGGCGGCACGCACACTGTGCAGGAGGCATTGGCCTGCCAGTACTGCCCCCATTTCAAAGCCCTCCCCCATGCCCAGCCTCCTCCAAGTGGCCTTCCTTGTCCTGCAGGTACTCACAAAGCAGCGCGCACTGTATCCTTGCATTGCTAGTGAAACGACGGGAAAAAGTCTCCGAAACAAAGTCAACAGAAAACAACACACCTTTAAGGCACTCCGGCGGTGAGCATCAGGAACTATGCACCACCCGTAAAAAACAACTCAAAGCAGTCGGACAACTTTATAACGGAGTAGCGCTTCCGGCCCGGGGTCTCGGCGGTGCGTGCAGTGATGACGCACTTAGAAGTGCTGGCCATCACTGCTGCGGAAGTGGGGGTGGGGGGGGGGGGGTGCGGGTTGTATGGGATGGAAGGAAGTGGTGCGGTGATGCACACCGGCGGGAAACCACGGCAGGGCAATTGGGCGGTTAGCGACCGTTCCATGAAAGGTCGGTGGCCACTCCACTGCGCAGCGTGGCCGTCGATTTGCGGTGGTACCAGGCCTTAAGGAAAGGGGCAATTTTGGCCCCTCTATGTCAATGATTCTATGACCCTCCTTAAAGTCTTTGACCAAGTGTTTGGCCACCTGTCCAAATGTGTCCTTCTCTGACTCAGTGTGAAATTTAGTCTGATAATGCTCCTGTGATGCGCCTTGGGACGTTATACTCTGCTGTTATTTAGGCAGCTGAATAGCCAATTTACAAATTCCTGCTTTAGCCCAAGAGTTAAAACTGCATCGTCAAGCCTGTTGTGAGATACCTGACCAAAATCTCGCTACTTTAAATGCCCGCCCATTAAAATCATGGAGAAATTGTGTTGCACACTCCCATCATTTCAACAACTTTGACCATGCTAGTTTGGAATATGTATTATTTTTCATTTTGATAAATGGTGCCTCCTGTGTAACAGACACGACTGTCTTTCCGACGACAGATGTCACACTAACACATCCATAATTCCCAGATCATATTTTTGACCTTTCCGAGAATAGAAATAACATTAACTATTTGCCAAGTCTTCTGCGACCAGCCCTAAATTTAATGATGTGTGAAGAATGTCATTCACATCTCTTCTAATTCTATCCGTATTTCCTTTCTGCTTGGTTGAGCTCATCTTATCTCATTACCCAACGAATATACAAGTATTCCAGTTTTAAATATCCATTACATTACCAATCTCTATTTTCTCCATGGGCACACATCATCTGTTCCTCCACCATCTGATTAGAAATAAATTTGTATAGCACCTTTCCAGTGTCAGCTGTGGCTCAGTGGATAGCACCCTCACCCCTGAGTCAGAAGGTTGTGGGGTCAAGTTCCACTCCAGGGACTTGAGCACAAAAATCTAGGCTGTCACTCCAGTGCAGTGCCGAGGGAGCGCTGCACTGTCGGAGGTGCCGTCTTTCAGATGAGATGTTAAACTGAGAACCATCTGCCCTCTCAAGTGGGCGCAAAAGATTCTATAGCACTATTTAGAAGAAGAGCAGTGGAGCTATCCCTGGTGTCCTGGCCAAGATTTATCCCTCAATCAACATAACAAAAACAGATTATCTGGTCATTATCACATTGCTGTTTGTGGGAGTTCACTGTGTGCAAATTGGCTGCTGCGTTTCCCACATTACAACAGTGACTACACACCAAAAAGTACTTAATTGGCTGTAAAGCACTTTGGGATATCTGGTGGTTGTGAAAGGCACTATATAAATGCATGTCTTTCTTTCTCTCTTTCTCTTTCTTTCTCTCTCTCTCTCTTTCTTTCTCTCTTTTTTCTTTCTCTCTTTCTTTCTCTCTCTCTCTCTTTCTTTCTCTCTTTTTTTCTTTCTCTCTTTCTCTCTCTTTCTCTCTCTCTCTTTCTCTCTCTCTTTCTTTCTCTCTTTCTTTCTCTTCTTCTCTTGCTCTCTTTCTGTCTTTCTTTCTTTCTTTCTTTCTTTCATTCACTCAGGATGTCCCAAAGTGTATTGCAGCCAATGAAGTACTTTCGAAGTGTAGTCACTGTTGTAATGTAGGGAGCTTATTTTTTCTCTGCTTCGGTGCTGAGTGCAGGAGACGATTGCCAACCCACGTTTGGTTCCCTGGGCACTGGCACCTCCTGTGAGTGGCCACATTTCTATTCTGAGTGGAGATCCTGGTTGAAACCAGTGAGTTAATAAGGAAAAAGAAACCTACCTGGCTTGGGCCTCCGGGGCCTTCCTCCCAGCCGCTTCTCAGATCCTGCGAGCAACCGAATGCAAAGCAGGGAGATCACAGCTCCAATGGGGCGTTGGGAAAGCAGGGAAAGTGCAGCTCCAATGGGATGTTGGGAAAGTGGAGATTCAGGAAAGTCAGCTGGTTACTATGGGGACATGACGGGAAGGATGCGGGATCTGGGGTCATCATCAGCATTGTTTTGGAGTATTAAAAATATAACACTCAACACAAAGGTCCGTATATAGAGAAAATAATTGTTTATTAAAACCTGATTAATCAAGGAAGAATCAGTACCCCTACTGGATGATCTAATCACTGGTCTCGTAGGACAGGTTGTGCAGTTACATTTTATACAGTTGAAATACAGTCAAAATGGTGAAACTACGCGGGGAAGTGTTCCATTGGTTATTTGCCACCAGTCCCTGCCCACCTGCTACTAATACATTGGTGAATACAGTTTACAGCAATTTCATTGGTTACTACAGTTTACAGCAATTTCATTGGTTACAACAGTTACAGTAATTTCTAATGATTTCATTGGTACATTCAGTTACGGCCACCATTGCTGGGGAGAGTTCCCAGGCTAACTCTCAGACTGTGTCCTTCACAAATACATCTGGCTATCCTCACCTCAAAGGGGCTTTGTTTCAGCTATCTCGTGTGACTTGAACATGGTTTCATTTATCTTGTTTGCGCTCTTGGGAGTGTTATCTTTTCAGAGAATTTCTCTGACCTTAGTCCTAGCCCTTGTCAGACCCGTTGTTCTGTGTTACAGCCTAATTGCTGGAATGTGGGACTCAGCTATTCTTCCATGAACATATTAAACCTTTCTCTCAGCCTTTCTGGCTTTAGGTTTTAATTTTACCAAATTACTTTGTCCCTGATTAAGGTTTTCGCTACTAAATTTGCCCCATTTTATCAGGTGGCTACCCCAAATACCCACCATGAACAACAATTTTCCTTTCCCTGCCTTGCCCTGTCTTGATTTGTGTGTCCCCTGCCCGATTTCGTTGATCAGGTTATAAGATTGGGACACTCACGACTCATATCAGGTACTCATGTCGTCTTTGTGTTTGATTACCCCTTTTTAGATCTAACAAAGGCTTGCTGCGTTCTTTGTTAAGAGCCTTGGCCAATGTCTTCACTCTGCATGTCTTGTATCTGCCTGCACATCCTCCTAAGAGTATCAGTACCACTATCAGCTGCACTGGGACTAACACATGGGATATAATTCTGATCCAAGGATGTACGTTTAGATTCAGTCCGAAATCGTAGAATCGAGAATACCACGGCAGGTTAGTCAGTTCTTTATCAATGTCCTTTTGTAGTTTGTCAATTTGTTCCTTTAAGACAATGTATTTCCTTCGTTGGTCAAACACACTCCTTTCCAGTGCCATCTGCTCTTCCCTCAGCTGAGAGATCGATTGTCCTTGTGGTTCTCTAAAATCTTTATAACCCGCTTTTATCGTATCCGCCATCGTGCTGTCGATGGTCTCTTCCTTCAGCTCCGGGTACATTGTGTATCCTTCGACATTGGTCTTGTGTTTAGTCTTCATACAGAAGTCAGGGCATTTGATGGGGCATGTTATCACCCCTCCCACCGCCAGGTTAGCGACTGTTGTGCTGACGCACCACCATCCGTCTCCTTGTGATGCCGTTATAGTCGCATAGTCCAATGCCCATGGGGTGATGCGTAGGATGCATTCCTCTTTTTGGCCGTATCCACAGTCATCTTTTCCCTCCTGAAATGACTCTCAACATAACACAACTTGGTTATTCTTATAATAATCTGTTATACATACACCCTGGGTCTTATTCCCATTTTTAATAACATACTGATGCAGCTTGTGATACCTTACTCGTGTTTGTTTTCTTACTTCCCCTGTATTTGTAACTTTGTATAGACTTTGTCCTTCAGTAAGTTTATACTGGGGAATGCTTACTACGAATCCTATTATATTCTGGTGGCTCGTGACGCATCTATTCTCAGGGACCCATGCGTGACTATTCCTCCGAATCTGACAGGCTTGAATAGGATTTTTAGCCACTGTTCCAAATTATGTTCCACTGAGGCCAGCATCCATGCTCCATACCCCACACACACCGGCTGCACTTTCCTGAGCGGTTCGGTCATTCATAGAAAAATAGAAACTTAGAAACATGGAAATTAGGTGCAGGAGCAGGCTATTCAGCCCTTCGAGCCTGCACCACCATTCAACAAGATCATGGCTGATCATTCAATCTCAGTACCCCTTTCCTGCTTTCTCTCCATACCCCTTGATCCCTTTGGCCGTAAGGGCCATATCTAACTCCCTTTTGAATATATCTAACGAACTGGCATCAACAACTTTCTGTGGTAGAGAATTCCACAGGTTAACCACTCTCTGAGTGAAGAAGTTTCTCCTCATCTAGGTCCTAAATGGCTTACCTCTTATTCTTAGACTGTGTCCCCTGGTTCTGTAACTCCCCAGCAACGGGAACATTCTTCCTGCCTCTAACCCCTCCAATCCCGTCAGAATTTTATGTGTTTCTATGAGATCCCCTCTCATTCTTCTAAACAGTGAATACAGGCCCAGTCGATCCAGTCTCTCCTCATATGTCAGTCCTGCCATCCCGGGAATCAGTCTGGTCAACCTTCGCTGTACTCCCTCAATAGCAAGAACGTCCTTCCTCAGATTTGGAGACCAAAACTGAACACAATATTCCAGGTATGGCCTCACCAAGGCCCTGTACAACTGCAGTAAGATCTCCCTGCTCCTATACTCAAATCCCCTCGCTATGAAGGCCAATATGCCATTTGCCTTCTTCACTGCCTGCTGTACCTGCATGCCAACCTTCAATGACTGATGTACCATGACACCCAGGTCTCGTTGCACCTCCCCATTTCCTAATCTGTCACCATTCAGATAATATTCTGTCTTCCTGTTTTTGCCACCAAAGTGGATAACCTCACATTTATACACATTATACTGCATCTGCCATGTATTTGCCCACTCACCTAACCTGACCAAGTCACCCTGCAGCCTCTTAGCATCCTCCTCACAGCTCACAATGCCACCCAGCTTAGTGTCATCTGCAAACTTGGAGATATTACATTCAATACCTTCATCTAAATCATTAATGTATATTGTAAATAGCTGGGGTCCCAGCACTGAACTCTGCGGCACCCCACTAGTCACTGCCTGCCATTCTGAAAAGGACCCGTTTATTCTGACTCTCTGCTTCCTGTTTGCCAACCCCAGTTTTCTATCCACGTCAATACATTACCCCCAATACCATGTGCTTTAATTTTGCACACTAATCTCAGGTTAATGGTCTTTGCATGGTCTCTTAAAGTGTGGGCTACTTGCAGTATTTCTCTTTTGATCCCATCCCCTAATTGGGCCTGCAGTTGATTATTATCATCTCCTCTTTCTGACAGCCCCTTTAAGATATGTGTTAAAGTACTGACTTGCTCATCTCGCTGTCGCACCCCGAAGTGGATTCTGTCTTTTGTTTGCATTATTACTCGCTCTCCTGGAGCCCCCCTGGTCATTCCAGGGGTTCCGATGGGAGGGCAGCAGTAACAAGGGCTGTGGTAGTTGGTGGAGTAGTGGTGGTGGGTATACCTCGCGGAACAACCTCCCAGCACCATTCACCACTGTTCCTATATGTGCATTTAGAGGGTGGGTACAACTTTTGCTTGTCTCTCCTGGCTGAGGTACTCCTGAGAATTCAGCGTCCCGTGGCGTGCACCTTATCTGCACTCCTTCCTTCTGAGCGCATTTTTCCCTCTCCCACCTCCAGTCTATCTGACATACCGAGGTCTTGTTTACCCAAAGTGTCAACTTTGTATGGGTCCATGTCCATGGTTTTTTCAAGCCCTTTGTCCGCTGTTTTAGGTACAGCATTCCGACGCTGCACTTTAAGTCTATTTCTGTTTCAACCGCCACCGTTAGCTTTCCAGTCTCACAACCAACGTCACCCGAATCCATGTAAACATGCCTTGCTGTTCCTCAGTCGGATGTCCCTGTGTTAGTGTCCTAGTAGCTTCTCCCAAGCTAGTGAGGATTAAGGCGCCTGTCAGAATCTTTGCAACGAGCCACATTCTTTTTCTGTTGAGAGGAAGTAACTGAAGGAAATCCTTTTTAGTTAGGAAATTGTGTTAGGGAAATTGATGGGATTGAAGGCCGATAAATCCCCAGGGCCTGATAGTCTGCATCCCAGAGTACTTAAGGAAGTGGCCCTCGAAATAGTGGATGCATTGGTGGTCATTTTCCAACATTCTATAGACTCTGGATCAGTTCCTATGGATTGGAGGGTAGCTAATGTAACCCTACTTTTTGAAAAAGGAGGGAGAGAAAAAACAGGGAATTATAGACCGGTTAGCCTGACATCGCTAGTGGGGAAAATGTTGGAATCGATTATTAAAGACGTAATAGCAGCGCATTTGGAAAGCAGTGTCAGGATCAGTCCAAGTCAGCATGAATTTATGAAAGGAAAATCATGCTTGACAAATCTTCTAGAATTTTTTGAGGATGTAACTAGTGGAGTGGACAAGGGAGAACCAGTGGATGTGGTGTATTTGGACTTTCAAAAGGCTTTTGACAAGGTCCCACACAAGAGATTAGTGTGCAAAATTAAAGCACATGGTATTGGGGCTAATGTATTGATGTGGGTAGAGAACTGGTTGGCAGACAGACAGCAAAGAGTAGGATAAAATGGGTCCTTTTCAGAATGGCAGGCAGTGACTAGTGGGGTACCTCAAGGTTCAGTGCTAGGACCCCAGCTGTTTACAATATACATTAATGATTTGGACGAAGGAATTGAATATAATCTCTCCAAGTTTGCAGATGACACTAAACTGGGTGGCAGTGTGAGCTGTGCGGAGGATGCTAAGAGGCTGCAGGGTGACTTGGACAGGTTAGGTGAATGGGCAAATGCATGGCAGATGCAGTATAATGTAGTTAAATGTGAGGATATCCACTTTGGTGGCAAAAACAGGGAGGCAGAATATTATCTGAATGGTGACATATTAGGAAAAGGGGAGGTGCAATGAGCCCTGGGTGTCATGGTACATCAGTCATTGAAAGCTGGCATGCAGGTACATCTGCCGGTGAAGAAGGCAAATGGCATGTTGGCCTTCATAGCGAGAGGATTTGAGTATAGGAGCAGGAAGGTCTTTCTGCAGTTGTACAGGGTCTTGGTGAGGCCACCCCTTGAATATTATGTACAATTTTGGTCTCTTAATCTGAGGAAGGACATTATTGCTATTGAGGGAGTGCAGCGAAGGTTCACAATCTGATTCCCGGGATGGCAGGTCTGACATATGAAGAAAGACTGGATCGACGAGGCTTATATTCACTGGAATTTAGAAGAATGAGAGGGGATCTCATCGAAACATATAAAATTCTGATGGGATTGGACAGGTTAGATGCAGGAAGAATTTCCCGATGTTGGGGAAGTCCAGAACCAGGGGTCACAGTCTAAGAATAAGAGGTAAGCCATTTAGGACCGAGATGAGGAGAAACTTCTTCACTCAGAGAGTTGTGAACCTGTGGAATTGTCTACCACAGAAAGTTGTTGAGGCCAGTTCATTAGATATATTCAAAAGGGAGTTAGATGTGGTCTTTGCGGCTAAAGGGATCAAGGGGTTTGGAGAGAAAGCAGGAATGGGGTACTGAAGTTTCATGATCAGCCATCATATTGAATGGCGGTGCAGGCTCGAAGGGCTGAATGGCCTACTCCTACACCTATTTCCTATGTTTCTATGTTTGTATTACAGCCTGGTGTCCCAGGGGTTCAATTCTTAATCATTTCTATTTCAATCGGATTGTTTGCACCGTTTCTCCAATTATTTGCACCGTTTCTCCACTAATTAATACCTCATATAGTCTGCTCCACCGAGGTGCAAACCCTGGTTTCTCTGCCACTTCCTTAACCATTACCTTCGCCCCCACCGCGGGGATTATAGCCCAGGCGGTTATCACACTGCCTTCGTCCTCCTCCTTCTGCCTTTCTCGGACCTCCTGTCGCATACCTTTCAACTACTCACTCAATTCCCTCACATACTTTCTGATTCTGTCTCGTAAGGGGTCTAAGTCAGCTCCTCCTGTCACTATTCCTTCTGGTAACCTCATTGCACGGCCTGTCATTAATTCATACAGGATTAATCCCGTGGTTCTGTTTGGTGTGGCACGCAGCCTCATTAATATTGTCGGTAGGAGTTCAGTCCATGCCTGCCCTGTTTCCTGTCTTGCCTTGCTCAAGGCGGTTTTAAGGGTCCGTTTCATTCTCTCTACCATCCCTGAACACTGGGGGGTGATATGGGATGTGAAACTTCTGCTTAATGCCGAATATTCTCTAAGTTTCTTTCATGCCTTGACCCGTAAAATGAGTTCCTTGATCCGAGTCAATCATGTGGTAATAGGACTGCCTCCCATTTTGCCCGGCGGACATTGGAGACGGCCAGGAGCTTCCCTGTATTCCCTGTGTTTTGTGTGCAGTATTATGTCTCGTGTCATTATGACAGGCTCGCTAATTTTGACTGCCCAAGTGGCACAATCCAGTGTGGCCACACATCTGGACAGACCGGCAGTCACTGGTGATTGCTGTGTCATGTAGTAAGCTGCGGGTCTCATCCTATCCCCATGCATTTGTGTCACCATGGCTCCATAGAAGCCTCCCTGGTTCTCACAATATATATGGAATGGGAGATGACATTATGGCTTCCTTCCTGTCATTGGACATGGTCCTAGTTCCTTGGGATATTCCGTGTCCCAGATACTGTACCGCAGCTTGTCTGATTTGTGCCTTTTTGTGAGATTTACTTTGAATCCTGCTTTGAGGTAGCCCAAACCCCTTTTACACTTTCGCAGATCACTCCCCACTTGCCCAGTGCCCCCCAGTCCCTTTGAAGAAGTTGGGCACTTCCCACATTAGCATGTCCGTCAAAATTACTCTGTTCCCCGAAAGTATTTCTAGATTATTTACAAACCTTTAAGTTTTATTTCTTTTTTTTTAAAAAGAGATCAGATTTAACATTTTATCTTAAATGTCTCTCAGTATTTTGTTGTGCTTTTTCTTAACCAATAGTACTTGAAACCTTCACAACAAATTAACTCTTCACTGTTCCCATCCTAATTTCTGCTCCTCTTTTGCAGTATTTATATTTATTTTTAGATTGTAAGATGTCAAATATGGTAATACTGTTTTATTTAAATATTAGAATTCTCATTTATGCTTATAGTTTCTAAGTGATTCACAGATCACAGAATGCAAAGTACTTGTTTTATGTGCGTAACTTCTGTTTTAGAAGCTGAACATCAAAAACTCCAATCCAAGTAGGAATAGCTTCAGCTTCTGATGCAGTAGTTGAGGTAGAGTTACACAGATGTGTCCTTTTATTAAAAAGGCTTCCAAACCTAAGATTTTCCAATACAACCAAAATGTTTATCAAGGAGAATCACCTGAAATATCTCAAAATCCCAATTCAAATATTGTACTGCCAATCTTTTATTTAAAACTCTTTTTACTGAGCTAGAAGCTTTCACGTCATTTAACATAAGGTTTTACTCAAAGGAAAATGGGGGCGTATTTCCCCAGCCCATAGCCTCGAGAGACCCACGCAGGCTTTTTTAAAGGCATTACAATTTCCCTTCTCCGTTCTTTATCTCATTCCTAGACTAAATGTATTGTCTTTCAACCCAATGTAATCAATGATTATGTGCTTTCTTTTGACAACTAAGTGAGCGTGTCGAAAAAAAAAAATGTTTTTAAAACAGACGGGACCACGCTTTTTTAATTTTTTGTTAACCAAACCTATCCTTTGTGCATTTCCTAGGTCCGTAACCTTTCAACAAAATAAATCCAAACCTGCATTTCTAACTTAAAATGTAATTCAATTCTAGGTTCACACTTTCTTAAAACTTCTCACATCCAGGGCAACACTATAAAGGGTTAAAAACCTTCTACTCTCTGTCTGAAATAGTGGGTAGAGCTAAAACAAACACACAGCTGCACCATTTTTTTAAACAGGCTTTCAGATTAATGAAAAATTCATTAAGCACTTTTCCTTTAAAGACAAACACTCACACCAGTTCTTCATTCAACAAAGCTTATTAATTCTATTGTTTGGCCGGCTCTATTTTTGGATCCCATACGTCACTATCAGTTTTTTTATGGTCGTCTGAAAAATATCTACCGAGCCCCCCATAAGGGAGCAGTGTCTAGCATATCTGTACATGCCATACTCAGTTTTGGTACGTCTAACCCACATCAGTTTCACTGTATTCTCAGATACTGACCATCCCCTTACTTGGTTTCACTTCGTCTACGGTCTCACTGACTTGTTATCGATTTAAACTGTATTCTTAGATACTGATTGTCTCTCTAATTGGTTTCTCCTAAACCTAGAGCCTGCAATCCCATCGACACCCTTATCGATTTATCTGTATTCTAAGATAATGGTTGTCCCTCTACTCGTTTCCCCTTGAACTTAGAGGCAACACTCACATCGATACCTGATCTATCGTGACTTCCTAATTCACCCAAGTCTTTTACACCATAACAGACCTTTCACAGATTCAGATACTCTGAGCAACTAACACGTCTCGGAACAGCTCACATCGGATTATCAGTGGTAGTTAAATATATTCACTCGTGATGGTTCCATTTATGCTTGTCTGTAGGCCACTCATTGAACCCTGCTTGCAGCGCCAAAAGTATTAAAAATATAACACTCGACACAAAGGTCCGTATTTAGAGAACAGAGTTGTTTATTAAAACCTGATTAATCAATGGAGAACCGGTTGCATCAGTACCCCGACTGGATGATCTCATTGCCGGTCTCGTGGGACAGGTTGCGCAGTTACATTTGAAACAGTCGAAATACAGTCAAAATGGTGAAACTATGCAGGGAAGTGTTTCATTGGTTGTTTGCCACCAGTCCCCGCCCACCTGCTACTAATACATTAGTTAATACAGTTTACAGCAATTTCATTGGTTACTACAGTTTACAGCAATTTCATTGGTTACTACAGTTTACAGCAATTTCATTGGTTACTACAGTTACAGTAATTGCTAATGATTTCATTGGTACATTCAGTTATGGTCATTGTTGCTGGGGAAAAGCCCCCTGTAGGTTACATGTTACATTTCTGTGAACTTGTTCTCAGGCTAACTCTCAGACTGTGTCCTTCACAAATACATCTGGCTATTCTCACCTCAAAGGGACTTTGTTTCTGCTATCTCATGTGACTTGAACATGGCAGCCTCATTTATCGTGTTTGCACTCTCGGGAGTGTTATCTTTTCAGAGAATTTCTCTGACCTTTGTCCTAGCCCTTGTAAGACCCGTTATTCTGTGTTGCAGCCTAATTGCTGGAATTTGGGACTCAGCTATTCTTCCATGAACACATTAAACCTTTCTCTCAGCCTTTCTTGCTTTAGGTTTTAATTTTACCAAATTACTTTTCCCCGAATAAGGTTTTCGCTACTACAATCATCATAGGCAGTCCCTCGGAAGCGAGGAAGACTTGCTTCCACTCCTAAAGTGAGTTCTTTGATGACTGAACAGTCCAATACGAAAGCCACAGACCCTGTCACAGGTGGGACAGACATTCATCGGGGGAAGGGGGGTTGAGACTGATTTTCTGCATGCTCCTTCCGCTGCCTGCGCCTGACCTCTTCACGCTCACGCCATTGGAATTCGAAGAGCTCACGCCCTCCCGGATGCACTTTTTCCACCTAGGGCAGTCTTCGGCCAGGGACTCCCAGGTGTCAGTGGTGATGTCGCACTTTACCAATGAGGCTTTGAGGGTATCCTTGTAATGTTTCCATTGCCCACCTTTGGCTCGTTTGCCATGAAGGAGCTCCGCATAGAACAATTGCTTAGGGAGTCTCATGTCTGGCATGCGAACTATGTGGCCTGCCTAGTGAAGCTGATCGAGTGTGGTCAGTGCTTCAATGCTTGGGATGTTAGCCTGGGCGAGGACACTGATGTTGGTGTGCCTGTCCTCCCAGGAGATTTGCAGGATCTTGCGGAGACATCGTTGGTGATATATCTCCAGTGACTTGATGTGGGAATGAAACATACAGGAGTATCTGACGATTCGGAAAGATAGACAAGAAGGGAAAGGAGGTGGGGTAGCTCTGTTAATAAAGGATGATATCAGGGCAGTTGTGAGAGACAATATTGGCTCCAATGAACAAAATGTTGAATCATTGTGGGTGGAGATTAGAGATAGTAAGGGGAAAAAGTCACTGGTGGGCGGAGTTTATAGGCCCCCAAATAATAACTTCACGGTGGGGCGGGCAATAATCAAGGGAATAATGGAGTCATGTGAAAAAGGAACAGCAGTAATCATGGGGATTTTAACCTACATATTGATTGTTCAAATCAAATCGCACGGGGTAGCCTGGAGGAGGAATTCATAGAATGCACACGGGATTGTTTCTTAGAACAGTATGTAACAGAACCTACAAGAGAGCAAACTATCTTAGATCTGGTCCTGTGTAATGAGCCAGGAATAATAAACGATCTCCTCGTAAAAGATCCTCTCGGAATGAGTGATCACAGTATGTTTGAATTTGTAATACAGATTGAGGGTGAGCAAGTAGTGTCTCAAATGAGCGTACTATGCTTAAACAAAGGGGACTACAGTGGGATGAGGGCAGAGTTGGGTAAGTAGACTGGAACCACAGACTAAACGGTGGCACAATTGAAGAACAGTGGAGGACTTTTAAGGAGCTCTTTCATAGTGCTCAACAAAAATATATTCCAGTGAAAAAGAAGGGTGGTAAGAGAAGGGATAACCAGCCGTGGATAACCAATGAAATAAAGGAGAATATCAAATCAAAAACCAATGCTTATAAGGTGGCCAAGGTTAGGGGGAAAATAGAAGATTGGGAAAATTTTAAACGACAGCAAAGAATGACTAAGAAAGCAATAAAGAAAGGAAAGATAGATCACAAAGGTAAACTTGCGCAAAACATAAAAGCTTTTACAGATATATAAAACGGAAAAGAGTGACTAAAGTAAATGTTGGTCCCTTAGAAGATGAGAAGGGGGATTTAATAATGGGAAATGTGGAAATGGCTGAGACCTTAAACAATTATTTTGCTTCGGTCTTCACAGTGGAAAACACAAAAACCATGCCAAAAATTGCTGGTCACAGAAATGTGGGAAGGGAGGACCTTGAGACAATCACTATTACTAGGGGGGTAGTGCTGGACAAGCTAATGGGACTCAAGGTAGACAAGTCCCCTGGTCCTGATGAAATGCATCCAGGGTATTAAAAGAGATGGCAGAATTTATAGCAGATGCATTCGTTATAATCTACCAAAATTCTCTGGACTCTGGGGAGGTACCAGCGGATTGGAAAGCAGCTAATGTAACGCCTCTGTTTAAAAAAGGGGGCAGACAAAAGGCAGATAACTATAGGCCGGTTAGTTTAACATCTGTAGTGGGGAAATATATTCAAGGCTGAGATAGATTCTTGAACTTGGGAGTCAAGGAATGTGGAACAGGCAAGAAAGTGGAGTTGAGGCCAAGATCAGATCAGGCATGTTCTTATTGAATGGCGGAGCAGGCTCGAGGGGCCATATGTTCTACTCCTGCTCCTATTTCTTATGTTCTTATGTTTGCCCTTTTTTTATGAACAGGGCAATACATTTGCAAGCCTTTTTCTGGTAAACTTCACATTTACAAAGACATTTGGAAAATGATGATTGGTTCGCCCATTATTGCTCCCTGGCCTCTCTCGGTATTCTGGGGCGCACGCCACCTAGGCTTGCTCTCTTTTCACCTTCTGTCCAGTCACTTTTGCAAAATCGATTATCGTTTTTAATCGAAAGCTACTACAAAAAAAAACTATTCACTAGTGGGTAGCTACTCGGAAAGTCATTAACCTAAGCTTCAGTAGCCTTTCATAATCAATGCCAGGCTCTGTTATTGAGGTAAAAAATCACTGTAGCTCGAATCCGTACTACTGAGTCCCAGAAGCTGTGCATGAAAGCGGCAGAAGGAAGCACATGTATCCTCAAGACTAATAAATTACACACTTGGCATTTTAAAAATGAGATTTGATGTTTACATTTCACAGTGAGTAGATCAGAATATAGAACAAAGATGCTCTGCGAAATGTTTTTGCCTATCAGTCCCCATACAACTTCATAGAATCAAACAGCACAGAGGGAGACCATTCGGCCCATCGTGCCTGTGCCGGCTCTTTGAATGAGCTATCCAATCACTCCCCTGCTCTTTCCTCCTTCTATCGCAACTTGTAACACCCTGTGACATTAAAGACAGCGGGGGTAATTCACACCGTTACTGCCTGGGCTGATCGCCCATCCATTGTAGTCTCCACCATTGGCCGGTTGCCCGCTTTGCCAGATTACCGCCCAGACGATTTGGGTGTAAATGACCCCAACATGGCTGAAAACATGGACAGATTGAGGGGAAGAGCGAGGGATTTCACAGTAAAACAAGATTATGTAGCTGCCTGAGATAGTCACAATGTTGATGTTCATAGTCACTTGCAAAAGGGAATCGCTTCCGGATAGACTTTTGTTGGGTAAGGGTATCAAGGGATATGGAGCAAAGGCGGGAAACTGGAGTTGCGGTACAGATCAGCCATGATGTGACTGAATGGTGGAGCAGAGCACCTCCTGTTCCTCATGTTCCTATTACCAGCCACTCTCCGGTACTGAACCGAAGTGTCCATTTTTATGCATAGTTATGAATGGCAGCAGGAATGTTGGCCATGAGATTCGGACACCACAGCATCAATTGGAAGTTACCTGTGTCATTCATTTATTCTTTGATCTGGCATAATCATTTCTTTTATCAGATCATTTGTTTCTTTTATAATTCACAATTTATTTTGTTTCATGATTTCGTACAGTCACTCTCACCTCAGCTCTGGAATTCAGCTCTGCTGTGCATGTTTGGACCAAGGCTGTGATGTGGTCTGAAGCCGAGTGGTCCTTGTGGAACCCAAACTGAGCATCAGTGTGCAGGTTATTGGTGAGTAAGAGCCGCTTGATAGCACTGTCATACGAACGTACGAATATATAGAAACATAAAAACAAAATAGGTGCAGGAGTAGGTCATTCGACCCTTCGAGCCTGCACCACCATTCAATAAGATCATGGCTGATCATTCACCTCAGCACCCCTTTCCTGCTTTCTCTCCATACCCCTTGATCCCTTTAGCTGCAAGGGCCATATCTAACTCCCTCTTGAATATATCTAATGAATTGGCATCAACAACTCTCTGCGATAGAGAGTTCCACAGGTTAACAACTCCCTGAGTGAAGAAGTTTCTCCTCATCTCAGTCCTAAATGGCTTACCCCTTATCCTTAGACTGTGACCCCTGGTTCTGGACTTCCCCAACATCGGGAACATTCTTTCTGTATCTAACCTGTCCAGTCCCATCAGAATTTTATATGTTTCTATGAGATCCCCTCTCATTCTTCTAAACAGTGAATACAGGCCCAGTCAATCCAGTCTCTCCTCATATGTCAGTCCTGCCATCCCGGGAATCAGTCTGGTGAACCTTCGCTGCACTCCCTCAATAGCAAGAACATCCTTCCTCAGATTAGGAGACCAAAACTGAATACAATATTCCAGGTGAGGCCTCACCAAGACCCTGTACAACTGCAGTAAGACCTCCCTGCTCCGATACTCAAATCCCCTAGCTATGAAGACCAACATGCCATTTGCCTTTTTCACCGCTTGCTGTACCTGCATGCCAACTTTCAATGACTGATGTACCATGACACCCAGGTCTCATTGCACCTCCCCTTTTCCTAATCTGCCGCCATTCAGATAATATTCTGCCTTCATGTTTTTGCCACCAAAGTGGATAACCTCAAATGTATCCACATTATACTGGATCTGCCATGCATTTGCCACTCACCTAACCTGTCCAAGTCACCCTGCAGCCTCTTAGCATCCCCCTCACAGCTCACACCGCCACCCAGTTTCGTGTCATCTGCAAACTTGGATATATTACACTCAATTCCTTCATCTAAGTCATTGATGTATATTGTAAAGAGCTGGGGTCCCAGCACTGAACCCTGCGTCACCCCACTAGTCACTGCCTGCCATTCTGAAAAGGACCCGTTTATCCCAACTCTCTGCTTCCAGTCTGCCAACCAGTTCTCTTTCTACCTCAATACATTACCCCCAATATCATGTGCTTTGAGTTACACACCAATCTTTTGTGTGGGACCTTGTCAAAAGCCTTTTGAAAGTTCAAATACACCACATCCACTGGTTCTCCCTCGTCCAGTCTACTAGTTACATCCTCAAAAAATTCTAGAAGATTTGTCAAGCATGATTACGAGAAATGACGGACAGTTAAAGACCATCTGGTTCATCAAGCCTGTCCCAATTGTGCCCCTTACCACCACCTAGCTGAGATTGCCAATGCAGTGTAGAGTGGGGATTGTATCCTGGTTGTATTGAGCAGCGAGTTCACATACTGAGTCTTTGCTGCAGTCTACGTACATACAGAGACTGAACTCCAAGTCATAGCCAATATCTTCACTGAGGCATACGAAAGCATGGGCCTTACACTAAACATCCGTAACACAAAGGGCCTCCACCAGCCTGACCCCGCCACACAGCACTACACCCCCAGTCATGAAGATCCACGGCGTGGCACTGGAAAACGTGGACTACTTTCTATACCTCGGGAGCCTCTTATCAACAAGGGCAAAGATCAACAACGAGATTCAACACCGCCTCCAGAGCGGCAGCGCAACCTTCGGCCATCTGAGGAAAAGAGCGTTCGAAGATCAGGCCCTCAAATCTGCCACCAAGCTCATGGTCGACAGGGTTGTAGTGATACCCGCCCTTCTGTATGGCTCAGAGACATGGACCATGTACAGTAGACACCTCAAATCACTGGAGAAATATCACCAATGATGTCTCCACAAGATCCTGCAAATCCCCTGGGAGGACAGACGCACCGACGTTAGCGTCCTCGACCAGGTCAACATCCCCAGCATTGAAGCACTGACAACACTCGACCAGCTCCGCTGGGCAGGCCACATTGTTTGCATGCCCGACACAAACTCCCAAAACGAACACTCTACTCGGAACTCCTGCACGGCAAGCGAGCCCAAGGTGGGCAGAGGAAATGTTTCAAGGACACTCTCAAAGCCTCCTTAATAAAAAAACAACATCCCCACCAACACTTGGAGTCCCTGGCTAAAGACCGCCCGAAGTGGAGGAAGAGCATCTGGGATGGCGCTGAGCACTTCGTGTCTCGTTGCCGAGAGCATGCAGAAACCAAGATCAGAAAGCGGAAGGAGCGTGCGGCAAACCAGTCCCACCCACCCGTTCCTTCAACGACTGTCTGTCCCACCTGTGACACAGACTGTAATTCCCATATTGGACTATTCAGTCACCTAAGAACTCATTTTTAGAGTGAAAGCAAGTCTTCTTCGATTTCGAGGGACTGCTTATGATGATGAAATAATGGATTGCTACTGACTTTTGCAATGTAATAACAACAACAAATTGCACTTGATATAGCACCTTTACAATTTAGTAAAATGTTCCAAGGCGCTTCACAGCATTGTTATCAAACAAAATTTGACCTTGCGCCATGTAAGGAGATATTGGGGCAGGTGACCAACAGCTCAGAAAAAGAGGTAGATTTTATGGAGCATCTTAAAGGAGGAGAGTGAGGTGGAGATGCGGAGAAGTTTAGGGAGGGAATTCCAGAGCTTTAGGCCCAGGCAGCTGAAGGCTTGGCCACCAATGGTGGAGCGAGGATAATCAGGGATGCACAAGTTGCCAGTCTTGGAGGAATGCAGATATCTCGGAGGGTTGTAAGGGCAGAGGAGGTTACAGAGATAGGGAGGGGCTCAAGGCCATGGATGGATTTCAAAAGAAGGATGAGAATTTTAAAGCCGATGCATTACCAGACCGTGAGTCAAAGTAAATCAGCGAGAACAGGGACGGGTGAACGATAATAAATATAGGAAAGCCACTCACTATAAGTAATATTACTGAGCGGTGATTAATATTTCACTAGATAGCCACAGGATCTGCAGAATCACAAACCGTTTCTCTATCCCATGATTGGTCGATATCAGGACCAACGACATAGGTAAAATGAGGGATGATTCAGGGAGCTAGGAAGAAAATTAAAGGGTAGAACCTCAAAGGTAGTAATCTCTGGGTTACTACCGGTGCCACATGCTAATGAGTACAAGAATAGAAGGATAGAGAGAATGAACACATGGCTGGAAAATTAGTGTAGGAGGGAGGGCTTTAACATCCTGAGGCATTGGGACCATTTCTGGGGGAGATGGGAATTGTACAAACCGAACGGGTTGCACCTCAACAGCGGTGGGACCAATAACCTCGCGGGGAGTTTTGCTAGTGCTGTTGGGGAGAGTTTAAACTAGCTTGGCAGTGGGAAGGGAAACTGAGAATGAATTCAAAAGGGAAGGAAGTAAAGCAGAAGTTGGATAGCAAGAATCTAGAAAACGAACCTGTAAGATAGAGGAAACAGGGCTTAGTATGTAGTAACCAAGGAGGTCTTCCTGTGCTAAATGGTATATACTTTAATGCAAGGAGTATAGCGAATAAGGTGGATGAGCTAAGAGCACAGTTAGACACTTGGGAGTGTGACATTATAGCCATTACAGAAACATGGCTGAAAGAGGGGCAGGTTTGGCAGTTCAATATTCCTGGCTACAGGATTGTTAGACAAGATAGAGAGGGGGTAAAAGGGGGGCGGGGTGGGGGTTGCGGTACTAATTAAAGAAACTATTACAGCGGTGAGGAGGGATGATATGTTAGAGGGATCATGAACTGAGGCCTATGGGTCGAATTTGTTGTGTATCTGTAAAGCATGCACTCCCATGTTCCGCCACCAGGGAGCTGATCCCCTGAAGTCCCAAGGGATCCCAGCATCCCTTGGGAGCACTGTATATAAGCCGGCCCCTAAGGCCTGTTCCTCACTCTGGAGTGTCTTAATAAAGACTGAAGTCACTGTTACTTTAACTTCCCTGTGTGCAGTCTCATCTGTGTTAGGGACACAATAACTTGCGACGAGAATACGAATCCAATACAAAGATGCAGCAAACTGTGGGCATCCTGGAGAAGTTCTCAGAGGGTGAGGACTGGGAAGCCCATGTCAAACGGCTAGACCAGTACTTTGTAGCCAACGAGCTGGACGGAGAAGGAAGCGCTGCAAAAAGGAGAGCGGTCCTCCTCACAGTCTGCGGGGCACCGACCTACAGCCTCATGAAGAATCTTCTGGCTCCGGTGAAACCCACAGATAAGTCGTATAAGGAGCTGTGTACACTGGTTCGAGAGCATCTTAACCCAAGGGAGAGTGTGCTGGTGGTGAGGTATCGGTTCTACACTTGCCAGCGATCTGAAGGTCAGGAAGTGGCGAGCTACGTCGCCGAGCTAAGGCGACTTGCAGGACAATGTGAGTTTGATGGCTACCTGGAGCAAATGCTCAGAGACTTTTTTGTACTGGGCATTTGCCACGAGACCATCCAACGAAAATTTTTGACTGTAGAGACACCGACCCTCAGCAAGGCCATTGCAATAGCACAGGTGTTTATGTCCACCAGTGATAACACCAAACAAATCTCACAGCACACAAGTGCTAGCAATGTTCATAAATTAACTGGAACTGTGTTTGCGAGCAGAAATGTACAGGGCAGAAACTACAAGTCTGCAACTGCTAGCAGGCCTCAGATGACCCAGATGGCTCAGAGTCCCCAAAAAGTTAGTTTGCAGGTGCAGCAGGTAATCAGGAAGGCAAATGAAATGTTGGCAGGTCCTGCTGCCAATGTTGGCAGGGAGGTCCTGCTGCAACTTTACAAGGTATTGGTGAGGCCGCACCTGGAGTAGGGCGTGCAGTTTTGTCACCTTACTTAAGGAAGGATATACTAGCTTTGGCGGGGTTACAGAGACGATTCACTAGGCTGATTCCGGAGATGAGGGTGTTACCTTATGATGATAGATTGAGTAGACTGGGTCTTTACTCGTTGGAGTTCAGAAGGATGAGGGGTGATCTTATAGAAACATTTAAAATAATGAAAGGGATACACAAGATAGAGGCAGAGAGGTTGTTTCCATTGGTCGGGGAGACTAGAACTCGGGGGCATAGCCTCAAAATACGGGGGAGCCAATTTAAAATCAAGTTGAGAAGGAATTTCTTCTCCCACAGGGTTGTGAATCTGTGGAATTCTCTGCCCAAGGAAGCAGTTGAGGCTAACTCATTGAATGTATTCACATCACAGATAGATAGATTTTTAACCAATAAGGGAATTAAGGGTTATGGGGAGCGGGCGGGTAAGTGGAGCTGAGTCGACGACCAGATCAGCCATGATCTTGTTGAGTGGCGGAGCAGGCTCGAGGGGCTAGATGGCCTACTCCTGTTCCTAATTCTTATGTTCTTATGTTAAATGATGAATGCAAGGCAATTTACATCTTGTTGGCGTTGTGGAGGCTTCTATTCAGCCTATTCATGCCGCTTCAAAGGGTATGGTTGCAAGAGCTGTGCAATAATGGGGCACCTGCAATGAGCTTGCAAACGAGCTCCAAGCTTTGCAAAACCTGCTAAAAACCATGTGGCAGAGAAAGATCGGTCCATCATGGATCAAAGCAATTTCGAGCCTCAGAGAGAGGAGGCAGATGCTGAAGTACACAGGAATGTCCACCTATAATGCAAAACGTAAAATTGAATGGCTTACCCGTAGTCATGGAACTGGACACTGGCGCCAGCCAATCCATCATGAGTAAAAAGATGTTTGAGAGACTGTGGCGCAACAAGGCATTCAGACCAGCCCTGAGCCCCATCCACATAAAACTGAGAACGTACACCAAAGAGCTTATTACTGTCCTGGGCAGCGCCATGGTCAAGGTCACCTACGAGGGCACGGTGCACGAACTGCCACTCTGGATTGTCCAGGGCGATGGCCCCACACTGCTTAGAAGGAGCTGGCTGGGCAAAATCTGCTGGAACTGGGATGACATCCGAGCGCTATCACATGTCGATGAGGCCTCATGTACCCAGGTACTCAACAAATTTCCTTCCCTTTTTGAGCCAGGCATTGGAAACTCTTCTGGGGCGAAGGTGCGGATCCACTTGATCCCAGAGGCACGACCCATTCACCACAAGGCGCGAGCGGTACCTCACATAATGAGGCAGAGAGTGGAAATCAAGCTGGACAGGCTGCAACGCGAGGGCATCATCTCCCCAGTGGAATTCAGCGAGTGGGCCAGCCCGATTGTTCCAGTACTCAAAAGTGATGACACGGTCAGAATTTGCGGCGATTATAAAGTAACTATTAATCGTTTCGCACTACAGGATGAATACCTGCTACCTAAGGCAGACGACCTATTTGCGACGCTGGCAGGAGACAAGACGTTCACCAAGCTCGACCTGACTTCGGCCTACATGATGCAGGAGCTGGAGAAGGGCCTCATCTGCATCAACATGCACAAGGGACTGTTCATCTACAACAGATGTCCGTTTGGAATTTGGTCGGCTGCAGCGATCTTCCAGAGAAACATGGAGAGCCTACTCAAGTTGGCACCATGCACGGTGGTCTTTCGGGATGACATATTGGTCACGGGTCGGGACACCGTCGAGCACCTACAAAACCTGGAGGAGGTCCTCCAGCGACTGGATCGCGTAGAGCTGCAGCTGAAGAGGTCGAAATGCGTCTTCATGGAAACAGAAGTGGAGTTTTTGGGGAGAAAAATCGTGGCGGATGGCATTCGGCCCACAGACACCAAGGCAGAGGCTATCAGGAATGCGCCCAGGCCACAGAACGTCACGGAGCTGCGGTCGTTCCTGTTACTCCTCAACTATTTTTGTAACTTCCTACCGAGGTTAAGCACCCTCTTAGAGCCCTTACATGTGTCATTGCGTAAAGGTGAGAACTGGGATTGGAGGAAAAAAAACAAGTAATTGCTTTTGAGAAAGCCAGAAACATTTTATGCTCCAACAAGCTGCTTGTATTGTATAACCCGTGTAAAAGACTAGCGCTAGCATGTGATGCGTCGTCGTACGGAGTCGGGTGTGTATTACAACAAGCTAACGTTGCGGGGAAGTTGCCTATGCTTCCAGGAGCTTGTCTAAGGCCGAGAGGGCCCACAGCATGATTGAGAAAGAGGCATTAGCGTGTGTGTGTACGGGGTAAATAAAATGCATCACACCTGTTTGGCCTCAAATTTAAGCTGGAAACCGATCACAAGCCCCTCACATCCCTGTTCGTTGAAAATAAGGGGATAAATGCGAATGCCTCAGCCCGCATACAAAGGTGGGCACTCGCGCTATCAGAATTTAACTATACCATCCGCCACAGGCCAGGCACCGAGAACTGTGCAGATGCTCTCAGTCGGCTACCATGGGTTCAGTTGGGTGGAAATGGCGCAGCCTGCAAACTTGTTGATGGTGGCACAGCCCGCAGACTTGTTGATGGTCATGGAAGCATTTGAAAATGATAAATCACCTGTCACGGCCCGCCAGATTAGGACTTGGACCAACCAAGATCCTCTGCTGTCCCGAGTAAAAAACTGTGTACTGCATGGGAGATGGGCCAGCATCCCCGTTGAAATGCAAGAGCCAATCAAGCCGTTCCAGGGGCGAAAGGACGAGCTGTCCATTCAGGCAGACTGCCTGTTGTGGGGTAACCATGTAGTGCTACCAAAAAAGGGCAGGGAGACGTTCATCTCGGATCTCCACAGCACACATCCGGGTATAGTAATGATGAAAGCGATAGCCAGATCCCACGTGTGGTGGCCCGGTATCGACTCTGACTTAGAGTCCTGTGTACGGCAATGCAGCGTATGTGCTCAGTTGAGCAACGCGCCCAGAGAGGCACCACTAAGTTTGTGGTCCTGTCCCTCCAGACCATGGTCAAGGATCCATGTCGACTATGCGGGCCCGTTTCTCGGTAAAATGTTCCTGGTGGTGGTGGATGCTTTTTCAAAATGGATTGAATGTGAAATAATGTCGGGAAGCACCGCCACCGCCACCATTGAAAGCCTGAGGGCCATGTTTGCCACCCACGGCCTGCCTGACATACTGGTCAGTGACAACGGGCCATGTTTCACCAGTGCCGAATTTAAAGAATTCATGACCCGCAATGGGATCAAACATGTCACCTCGGCCCCTTTTAAACCAGCCTCCAATGGGCAGGCAGAGCGGGCAGTACAAACCATCAAACAGAGCCTTAGACGAGTCACAAAAGGCTCACTCCAAACCCGCTTGTCCCGAGTATTGCTCAGCTCCCGCCCGAGGCCCCACTTGCTCACAGGGGTGCCCCCGGCTGAGCTACTCATGAAAAGGACACTTAAAACCAGACTCTCGCTGGTTCACCCCAACCTGCATGATCAGGTAGAGAGCAGGCGACAGTAACAAAATGTAAACGATGGTCGCGCCACTGTGTCATGGGAAATTGATCTGAATGACCCTGTGTTTGTGCTAAACTATGGACATCGTCCCAAGTGGATCGCGGGCACGGTGATAGCTATAGAAGGGAGTAGGGTGTTTGTAGTCAAACTAGACAATGGACAAATTTGCAGAAAGCACCTGAACCAAACGAGGCTGCGGTTCACAGACTGCCCTGAACAACCAACCGCAGACACCACCTTTTTCGAGCCCACACACCCAAAGGATCAACGACACCATCCCGGACCAGGAAATCGAACCCATCAAGCCCAACAGCCCAGCAAGGCCAGGCTCACCTAGTAGCCCTGCAGGGCCAACAACACACCAGCCCAGGAAGGACGCAGCCAACACATCAGAACAGACATTTGTCCCGAAGCAGTCCACCAGTGAAAGAAAGGCTCCCGACCGCCTCAATTTGTAAATAGTTTTCACTTTGACTTTGGAGGGGGAGTGATGTTGTGTATCTGTAAAGCATGCACTCCCATGTTCCACCACCAGGGAGCTCATCCCCTGAAGTCCCAAGGGATCCCATTATCCCTTGGGAGCACTGTATATAAGCCGGCCCCTAAGGCCTGTTCCTCACTCTGGAGTATCTTATTAAAGACTGAGGTCACTGTTACTTTCACCTCCCTGTGTGCAGCCTCATCTGTATTAGGAACACAATAGAATTGAAAAATAAAAAAGCGGTGATCACACTGCTGGGAATGTATTATAGACCTCCAAACAGTAAGAGGAGCAAATATGTAGGCAAATTGCTGTATCCCTGGGTTGCAATAGTAGGGGATTTTAACTATCCAAACATTGATTGGGACAAATTTAGTGTGAAGGTTATAGAGGGTGCAGAATTCTTGAAATACATTCAAGAGAACATTTTTAGTCAGTATGTAGCAAGCCCAACACGAGAGGGGGCAGCCTTGGATTTAGTTTTGGGGAATGAAGCTGGGCAAGTTGAAGGGGTGTTAGTGGGGGAGCATTTGGGTGCCAGTGACCATAATTCAGTCAGATTCAAGTTGGTTATGGATAAGGACAAGAATAGGCCTGGAATAAATTTCCGAATTGGGGAAAAGATAATTTTGCTAAGTTACAAAGTGATTTGGCCACAGTGGACTGGAAACAGCTAATCGGTGTCGGAACAGTGGGAGGCATTCAAGGAGGAGATCCGAAAGGTTCAGGCCAAACATGTGCCCTTAAAGAAAAAAGCTGGGAAAAATAATTCTAGAGCCCTCTGGATGTCTGGGGACTTACAGGGGGAGGATTAAGAAAAAAAAGGGACACTTATGTCACATATCAACAGCTAAATACTTTAGAATCAGCAGAGGAATATAGAAAGATAAGAGGTAAAATTAAAAAGAATGTTAGGAATGCTAAGAGAGAGCATGAGAAATTCTTGGCCAGTAAAATTAAGGAAAACCCTAAGATGTTCTATAAATATATTAAGAGTAAGAGGATAACTAAGGAAAGGGTCGGGCCGATTAGAGACTATGAGGGTAATCTGTGTGTGGAGGCGGAAGATGCTGGTAGGGTTCTTAACAAATACTTTGCATCTGTTTTCACAAAAGCAAGAGATAATGTAGATACTGCTATAGAGGTGGAGTGTGATATTCTGGATGAAATAGATATAGTGAGTGAAGAAGTATTAAGGGGTTTAGCAGCTTTGAAAGTATATAAGTCCCCAGGCCCGGATAAAATGCATCCCAGGCTGTTGAGCAAAGTAAAAGAGGAAATAGCAGAGGCCTAGACCGTCATTTTCCAGTCCTCTTTGGATTTGGGCATGGTGCCGGAGGATTGGAGGACTGTTAATGTAGTACCCTTGTTTAAGAAGGGAAAAAGGGATAGGCCGAGTAATTACAGGCCTGTCAGCCTAATGTCAGTGGTGGGAAAATTATTAGAAAAAAATCCTGAAAGACAGGATAAATCTGCATTTGGATCGGCAAGGATTAATTAGGGACAGTCAGCACGGATTTGTTAAGGGAAGATCGTGTTTGACTAACCTGATTGAATTTTTGAGGAGGTAACCAAGAGGGTCGATGAGGGTAGTGCATATGATGTAGTATATATGGACTTTAGCAAGGCTTTTGATAAGTTCCCGCATGGTATACTGATCATGAAGGTTAAAGCCCACAGCATCCAGGGCAAAGTAGTACGTTGGATCCAAAATTGGCTTGGAGGTAGGAAGCAAAGGGTAATGGTTGATGGATGTTTTTGTGACTGGAAGGATGTTTCCAATGGGGTTCCGCAGGGCTCAGTACTGGGTCCCTTGCTTTTTCTGGTATATATCAATGACTTAGATTTGAATATAGGAAGTATGATTAAGAAGTTTGCAGACGACACTAAAATTGGCTGTGTGGTTGATAATGAAGAGGAAAGTCATGGGCTGCAGGAGGAATCTACTGGTCACGTGTGCAGAGCAGTGGCAAATGGAATTTAATTCAGAGAAGTGTGAGGTGATGCACTTTGGGAGGGCTAATAAGGAAAGGATATATACATTAAACGGTAGGCCACTTAATAGTGTAGATGAACAAAGGGACTTTGGAGTGCTTGTCCACAGATCCCTGAAAGTAGCAGGCCAGGTGGATAAGGTGGTTAAGAAGGCATACGGAATGCTTGTCTCTATTGGCCAAGACATAGAATATAAGAGCAGGGAGGTTATGCTTAAATTGTATACTTTGGTTAGGCCACAGCTGGAGTACTGCGTGCAATTCTGGTCACCGTATTATAGAAAGGATGTGATTGCACTAGAGAGGGTGTAGTGGAGATTTACTAGGATGCTGCCTGGAATGGAGAATCTTAGTTATGAGGACAGATTGGATAGGCTGGGTTTGTTCTCATTGGAACAGAGGAGGTTGAGAGGAGACCTCACTGAGGTGTACAAAATATTGAGGGGCCTGGACATCGTGGATAGTAAGGGTCTATTTCCATTGGTGGAGGGGGCTATTATGAGGGGGCATAGTTTTAAGGTTGCTGGAAGGTTTAGAGGGGATTTGAGGTAGGGGGGCTTCTTTACACAGAGGGTTGTGGGGATCTGGAACTCGCTGCCTGGAAGAGTGATGGATGCAGAAACCCTCACCACTTTTAAGAGATGGTTGGATGGGCACTTAAAGTGCCGGAACCTGCAGGGTTACGGACCTAGAGCTGGTAATTGGGATTCGACTAGATGATCTTTTGTTGGTCGGCGCAGTATTAATGGTAAGTACTGCAGGGAATAGAATACGGCCAGCGTGATCTCCTGCACTAGTTTTGATCGCCTGGATGGGTCAGAGAGAAATTTTCCCAGACTTTTTCTCCCTAAATTGGCCTGGGTTTTTATCTGGTTTTTGCCTTTCCCAGGAGATCACATGGCTCCGGTTGGGGTGCAAATGTTTTTAGTATAAGGGGTGTTGCAGTGGTTTTGGGCAGACTGTTTGGGCTGGGTGCTCTTTGCCTTTCTGTCATTGTTCATGGGTTTGTCTGTAATCTTTCGGGCTGCCGATGAAGGGCCGTGCGGCTCTTTGTCGGCCGGCGCAGACACGATGGGCCGAGATGCCTCCTTCTGGACTGTAAATTTCTATGTTTCTATGTTTCTATTGTCAGGCTGTTGTTTCCACTCTGTTGTCCTAACTGTGCCTTACCATGGTATTAATGAGGGGAACGAAAGGCAGAATGATTACCCGACAGTCTCCATCAGCCCAACGAAACTGTGGCACCAACAGACTGACCTTTAATCGCAGCCTCAAAGAGTCAAGCGTTCGTTTTCGTTATGAGAAGTAAAACTGCATTCCGAAAGGCGGGCTGGCTGTCACTTCCCCTGAGAGCTGTTGCCAAGATACTTCTCGCCTCAACTGAAGGGAAGTTTATACCTTGCGATCCATGCAGCCTGACACCGTCAAGTTAATAACCTGAAGTGTCAGGAATAATCAATACAGACTTATGTTTTGCTTAAAACAAAATGACTCTGAACGTTGAAAGATCATAGGAAACTGCATTTTTATTAAGTCTAGCCCTCAGCGGAACGGAATCTTTTAAGCATGCTGCTTGTTGTTAATGATTTAAGCATCTCAGCTCTGACACTTCAAAGCCAAATCAGGCATTCCTCTTTAACATTGTCATTTTCGGAAAAGAACATCTCAAGGGAGCCATTGCAGAGGTAGGTAAGATACTTCTTGGTAAACACAATGTAATATTTTCAGAGGTCAGAGTCATGAGACAAGAGAGCAGAGGTCTAGAGTTATTAGGGCACATTTGCATAGAATTACATACAGTACTGAAACAGGCCATTTGGCCCAACAGGTCCATGCCTCACACGAGGTTCCTCCCACTCCTCGTTCATCTCAGCCATTCAGCATACCCTTCTATTCCTTTCTCCTTCATGTAGTTATCTAACCTTCTCTTGAATGCATCGATGCAATGGACTGGTCTATTGAATGGTAAAGTGGCAAATGGAATTCAATCCAGAGAAGTGTGAAGTAATGCATTTGGGAAGGGCTAACGAGACAAGGGGATGGACAATAAATGGTAGGAGACTGAGAAGTATAGAAGAATAGAGGGATCTTGGAATACATGTCCACAGATCCCTGAAGATAGCAGGACAGGTCGATAAGGTAGTTAACAAGGCATACGGGATATTTTCCTTTATTAGCTGAGGCATAGAATATAAGAGCAGAGAGGTCATAAAACAATAGTTAGGCCAAAGCTAGAGGACAGTTTACAGTTCTGGCCACCACATTACAGGATAGATGTGATTGCACTAGAAAGGGTACAGAGGAGATTTACAAGCATGTTGCCAGGACTAGAGAATTTTAGCCATGAGATAAGATTGGATAGGCGGGGGGTTGTTTTCTTTGTAACAGAGGAGACTGAGGGGAGACTTGATTGAGGTGTATAAAATTATGAGGGGATTAGACAGAAGAGATAGGAAGGATCCATTCCCCTTAGCAAACAGGTCAATAATCAGGGGGCATAGATTTAAAGTAATTAGTAGACGGTTTAGAGGGGAGTTGAGGGGAACTTATTTCACCCGGAGGGTGGTGGGGGAGTGGAACTCACTGCTTGAAAGGGTGGTAGAGGCAGAAACCCCTCATCGCATTTAAAAAGTAGTTGAGGTGTCGTAACCTACAAAGACCAAGAACTGGAAAGTGGGATTATGCGGGATAGCTCTTTTTTGGCCGGAGTGGACACGATGGGCTGAATTACCTCCTTCTGTGCCGCAAATTTCTATGATTATCATCTCAACCACTCCATGTGGGAGCGAGTTGTACTACAAAGATGGGAGGAAAAGCAATGTGTGAAGAGGACACACAAAATCTGCAAAAGGACATAGACAGGCTAAGTGAGTGGGCAAAAATTTGGCAGATGTAGTATAATGTTGGAAAGTGTGAGGTCATGCACTTTGCCAGAAAAAATCAAAGAGCAAGTTATTATTTAAATGGAGAAAGATTGCAAAGTGCTGCAGTACAGTGGGACCTGGGGCTCCTTGTGCATGAAACACAAAAGGTTAGTATGTAGGTACAGCAAGTGATCAGGAAGGCCAATGGAATCTTGGCCTTTATTGCAAAGAGGATGGAGTATAAAATCAGGGAAGTCTTGCTACAGTTATACAGGGTATTGATGAGGCTACACCTGGAATACTGTGTGCAGTTTTGGTTTTCATATTTACGAAAGGATATACAGGCAACTCTCGATTATCCAGGTCCCTCGGGGATTGGGCTATTCCAGGTAAATGATTTTTCTGTTAGGGTGAGTCTACATTTTAAAGTTAAAACTTTAATGAATAAATACAATCGTTAGGGCGAGTTTACATTTATAAGTCAAAACTTTAATGAATCAATACAGTCAGCTACAAACAGTAACAAAAGATGGACATTACCAGCATGCATGTATAGGTTCTGTGCCTGGTTTGCTGGTACGCTGGTGAAGTTAGCAGTTTTCTGATTAAAGTCTGTGCCTGGAACCCAGTGTCGGCACTGTCCCCGTTCCCAACATCAGCGGCGGCCGCGAGAGACAGCGGCTGCAGCTGCGCACGCAAACACACACCAGCAAAGCAAGAGCAGAGGAGGGTGATTTTTATGGTGAGTGAGAGAGAGAGAGAGAGAGTGTGTGAGAGAGACCCTTTGGCAGGTCGTCCCGGAGTTCCCCCGAATCTGGTGCAGAGTCCTTTCGGCCCGGGATAGAATCGGCCGGTACGGGGTCCCTTCGGCCCGGGACAGAAGTGGCCGGTACGGGGTCCTTCGGCCAGGGAGAGAGAATGTGTGAGTGTGAGAGAGAGAGAGAGATTGTGTGTGAGAGAGAATGAGCAAATACAAATGAGCACAATGTTTGGAAGGTGATTTTTTCCAAATTATTTGGGGCTGGCTCATCACTTGTAAGCAACAGAATTTTAAATCCCGTTACAACGGTTTTCCGTTGGATCCGTGTACGGACAATCGAGAGTTGCCTGTACTTGCTATGGAGGCAGTTCAGAGAAGGTTCACCAGAGATGAGGGGATTGACTTATGAGGAAAGGTTGAGTAGGTTGGGCCTCTTCAGTAGTGATCTTTTCAAAATGTATTATGAGGGAACTTGACAAGTTGGATGCAGAGAGGATATTTCCATAGGGGAGACGAGAACTAAAGAGCATAATCATAGAACTGAGATGAGGAGGAATTTCTACACTCAGAGGGTTGTAAATCTATGGAATCGCTGCGTCAGAGAGCTGTGGAAGCTGTATCATTGAATATATGAATATATTTAAAAAAGAGATTGACAGTTTCTTAATCAATAAGGGAATAAGGGGTTATGAAGAGCGGGCAGGAGGAAATGGACCTGAGTCCATGATCGGACCAGCCATGAGCATATTAAATGGCGGAGCAGACTCGAGGGGCCAAATGGCCTACACCTGCTCCTATTTCTTATGTTCTTATTATGTTCTAAAAATAATGAATGCTGTGCTTCTCCGTCATATTGGACACATGGGATTCACTAGGAGAAAGGGAATGCTTTGTCAAGGGTGTCTTGCTACGGGATCTGGATGAAGAATGGGAGGAGGACATGAGGCCAGGCAGAGCAGCACCTGCTGCTTCAGGTGAGAGGGACGGGGGAGGGGGGGTTGCGGGGGGCAGGTGGTGATTTTCCGATCTTCCCCACCCCTGCAGATACAGGTCATCTCTCCTCCTCTGGACTACATCCACAAGGACCTCCAGTGCCGCATCCAACAATTTCTGCGCCCTCTCCCTCGCTCACTGAGCCATCCTGCAATGTGCTGCTGAATACCAGGCAGAGCACTTCACACCTTCAGTGGAAGTCGGTGCAAAGTGTTCACAGACACTGCTCCACAAAAATTGTGGCTTATCAGCACTTGAGGGTGGATTCACTCTGGAGCATCCACGATGCTGAGAATGACGTGAGTAGCACGTGTAGCGAGTTGGTCTTACCGCAGGTGAAGGGTTCACAGCCAGATAGGGAATGGAAGACCAGCAGGAAGAGCAGTGCAAAGAAGGTAGTGCAGGGGTCCCCTGCGGTCATCCCCCTGCAAAACAGATACACTGCTTTGAGTACTGTTGAGGGGGATGACTCATCAGGGGAGGGCAGCAGCAGCCAAGTTCATGGCACCATGGCTGGCTCTGTTGCACAGAAGGGCAGGAAAAAAAGTGGGAGAGCGATAGTGATAGGGGATTCAATTGTAAGGGGAATAGATAGGCGTTTCTGCGGCTGCAACCGAGACTCCAGGATGGTAGGTTGCCTCCCTGGTGAAAGGGTCAAGGATGTCTCGGAGCGGGTGCAGGACATTCTAAAAAGGGAGGGAGAACAGCCAGTTGTCGTGGTGCACATTGGTACCAACGACATTGGTAAAAAAAGGGATGAGGTCCTACGAGACGAATTTAAGGAGCTAGGAGCTAAATTAAAAAGTAGGACCTCAAAAGTAGTAATCTCGGGATTGCTACCAGTGCCACGTGCTAGTCAGAGTAGGAATCTTAGGATAGCTCAGAAGAATACGTGGCTTGAGCAGTGGTGCAGCAGGGAGGGATTCAAATTCCTGGGGCATTGGAACCGGTTCTGGGGGAGGTGGGACTAGTACAGACCGAACGGTCTGCACCTGGGCAGGACCGGAACCAATGTCCAAGGGGGAATGTTTGCTAGTGCTGTTGGGGAGGAGTTAAACTAATATGACAGGGGGATGGGAACCAATGCAGGGAGACAGAGGGAAGCAAAAAGGAGACAAAAGCAAAAGACAGAAAGGAGATGAGTAAAAGTGGAGGGCAGAGAAACCCAAGGCAAAAAATAAAAAGGGCCACTGAATATAAAGGGGCTGCAGGAGGGGTCAAAACTAAAAATCATGGTTTAAAAACTAGGATTAAAACACTCTACCTAAATGCACGCAGCATTCGAAATAAAGTAAATGAGTTGACGGCACAAATCATTACAAATGGGTATGATTTGGTTGCCATTACAGAAACATGGTTGCAGGGTGGCCAAGAAACATAGATACATAGAAACATAGAAAATAGGTGCAGGAGTAGGCCATTCGGCCCTTCTAGCCTGCACCGCCATTCAATGAGTTCATGGCTGAACATTCAACTTCAGTACTCCATTCCTGCTTTCTCGCCATACCCCTTGATCCCCCTAGTAGTAATGACCTCATCTAACTCCTTTTTGAATATATTTAGTGAATTGGCCTCAACAACTTTCTGTGGTAGAGAATTCCACAGGTTCACCACTCTCTGGGTGAAGAAGTTCCTCCGCATCTCGGTCCTAAATGGCTTACCCCTTATCCTTAGACTGTGACCTCTGGTTCTGGACTTCCCCAACATTGGGAACATTCTTCCTGCATCTAACCTGTCTAACCCCGTCAGAATTTTAAATGTTTCTATGAGGTCCCCTCTCATTACTCTGAACTCCAGTGAATACAAGCCCAGTCGATCCAATCTTTCTTGATAGGTCAGTCCCGCCATCCCGGGAATCAGTCTGGTGAACCTTCGCTGCACTCCCTCAATAGCAAGAATGTCCTTCCTCAGGTTAGGAGACCAAAACTGTACACAATACTCCAGGTGTGGCCTCACCAATTCCCTGTACAACTGTAGCAACACCTCCCTGCCCCTGTACTCAAATCCCCTTGCTATGAAGGCCAACATGCCATTTGCTTTCTTAACCGCCTGCTGTACCTGCATGCCAACCTTCAATGACTGATGTACCATGACACACAGGTCTCGTTGCACCTCCCCTTTTCCTAATCTGTCACCATTTAGATAATAGTCTGTCTCTCTGTTTTTACCACCAAAGTGGATAACCTCACATTTATCCACATTATACTTCATCTGCCATGCATTTGCCCACTCACCTAACCTATCCAAGTCACTCTGCAGCCTCATAGCATCCTCCTCGAAGCTCACACTGCCACCCAACTTAGTGTCATCCGCAAATTTGGAGATACTACATTTAATCCCCTCATTTAAATCATTATTGCACAATGTAAACAGCTGGGGCCCCAGCACAGAACCTTGCGGTACCCCACTAGTCACTGCCTGCCATTCTGAAAAGTACCCATTTACTCCTACTCTTTGCTTCCTGTCTGACAACCAGTTCTCAATCCACGTCAGCACACTACCCCCAATCCCATGTGCTTTAACTTTGCACATTAATCTCTTGTGTGGGACCTTGTCGAAAGCCTTCTGAAAGCCCAAATATACCACATCAACTGGTTCTCCCTTGTCCACTCTACTGGAAACATCCTCAAAAAATTCCAGAAGATTTGTCAAGCATGATTTCCCTTTCACAAATCCATGCTGACTTGGACCTATCATGTCACCTCTTTCCAAATGCACTGCTATGACAACCTTAATAATTGATTCCATCATTTTACCCACTACTGATGTCAGGATGACTGGTCTATAATTCCCTGTTTTCTCTCTCCCTCCTTTTTTAAAAAGTGGGGTTACATTGGTTACCCTCCACTCGATAGGAACTGATCCAGAGTCAATGGAATGTTGGAAAATGACTGTCAATGCATCCGCTATTTCCAAGGCCACCTCCTTAAGTACTCTGGGATGCAGTCCATCAGGCCCTGGGGATTTATCGGCATTCAATCCCATCAATTTCCCCAACACAATTTCCCGACTAATAAGGATTTCCCTCAGTTCCTCCTCCTTACTAGACCCCCCGACCCCTTTTATAACCTGAAGGTTGTTTGTGTCCTCCTTCGTGAATACCGAACCAAAGTACTTGTTCAATTGGTCCGCCATTTCCTTGTTCCCCGTTATGACTTCCCCTGATTCTGACTGCAGGGGACCTACGTTTGTCTTTACTAACCTTTTTCTCTTTACATATCTATAGAAACTTTTGCAATCCGTCTTAATGTTCCCTGCAAGCTTCTTCTCATACTCCATTTTCCCTGCCCTAATCAAACCCTTTGTCCTCCTCTGCTGAGTTCTAAATTTCTCCCAGTCCCCGGGTTTGCTGCTATTTCTGGCCAATTTGTATGCCACTTCCTTGGCTTTAATACTATCCCTGATTTCCCTTGATAGCCACGGTTGAGCCACCTTCCCTTTTTTATTTTTATGCCAGACAGGAATGTACAATTGTTGTAGTTCATCCATGCGGTCTCTAAATGTCTGCCATTGCCCATCCACAGTCAACCCCTTAAGTATCATTCGCCAATCCATCCCAGCCAATTCACGCCTCATAACTTTAAAGTTAGCCTTCTTTAAGTTCTGGACCATGGTCTCTGAATTAACTGTTTCATTCTCCATCCCAATGCAGAATTCCACCATATTATGGTCACTCTTCCCCAAGGGGCCTCCTTTTTGTTGCCCTCTATCTCCCTGCATTGGTTCTCATCCCCCTGCCATATTAGTTTAACTCCTCCCCAACAGCACTAGCAAACACTCCCCCGAGGACATTGGTTCCGGTCCTGCCCAGGTGCAGACCGTCCGGTTTGTACTGGTCCCACCTCCCCCAGAACCGGTTCCAATGCCCCAGGAATTTGAATCCCTCCCTGCTGCACCATTGCTTAAGCCACGTATTCATCTGAGCTATCCTGCGATTCCTACTCTGACTAGCACGTGGCACTGGTAGCAATCCCGAGATTACTACTTTTGAGGTCCTACTTTTTAATTTAGCTCCTAGCTCCTTAAATTCATTTCGTAGGACCTCATCCCTTTTTTTTACCTATGTCCTTGGTACCAATGTGCACCACGACAACTGGCTGTTCTCCCTCCCATTTCAGAATGTCCTGCACCCGCTCCGAGACTGGGGTATCTAACGATTCGGAAAGATAGACAAGAAGGGAAAGGAGGTGGGGTAGCTCTATTAATAAAGGATGATATCAGGGCAGTTGTGAGAGACGATATTGGGTCTAATTAACAAAATGTTGAATCATTGTAGGTGGAGATTAGAGATAGTAAGGGGAAAAAGTCACTGGTGGGCATAGTTTATAGGCCCCCAAATAATAACTTCATGGTGGGGCGGGCAATAATCAAGGGAATAATGGAGGCATGTGAAAAAGGAATGGCAGTAGTCATGGGGGATTTTAACCTACATATCGATTGGTCAACTCAAATCGCACGGGGTAGCCTGGAGGAGGAATTAATAGAATGCATACGGGATTGTTTCTTAGAACAGTATGTAACAGAACCTACAAGGGAGCAAGCTATCTTAGATCTGGTCCTGTCTAATGAGACAGGAAAAATAAATGATTTCCTAGTAAAAGATCCTCTCGGAAAGAGTGATCACAGTATGGTTGAATTTGTAATACAGATTGAAGGAGAGGAAGTTGTGTCAGAAATGAGCATACTATGCTTAAACAAAGTGGACTACAGTGGGATGAGGACAGAGTTGGCTGAAGTAGACTGGAAACACAGACTAAACGGGGGCACAATTGAGGAACAGTGGAGGACTTTTAAGGAGCTCTTTCATAGTGCGCAACAAAAATATATTCCAGTGAAAAAAAAGGGCGGTAAGAGAAGGGATAACCAGCCGTGGATAACCAAGGAAATAAAGGAGAGTATCAAATCAAAGACCAATGCGTATAAGGTGGCCAAGGTTAGGGGGAAACGAGAAGATTGGGAACATTTTAAACAACAGCAAAGAATGACTAAGAAAGCAATAAAGAAAGGAAAGATAGATTACGAAGGTAAACTTGCGCAAAACATAAAAACAGATAGTAAAAGCTTTTACAGATATATAAAATGGAAAAGAGTTACTAAAGTAAATGTTGGTCCCTTAGAAGATGAGAAGGGGGATTTAATAATGGGAAATGTGGAAATGGCTGAGACCTTAAACAATTATTTTGCTTCGGTCTTCACAGTGGAAGACACAAAAACCATGCCAAAAATTGCTGGTCACAGGAATGTGGGAAGGGAGGACCTTGAGACAATCACTATCACTAGGGGGGTAGTGCTGGACAGGCTCATGGGACTCAAGGTAGACAAGTCCCCTGGTCCTGATGAAATGCATCCCAGGGTATTAAAAGAGATGGCGGAAGTTATGGCAGATGCATTTTTTATAATCTACCAAAATTCTCTGGACTCTGGGGAGGTACCAGCGGATTGGAAAGCAGCTAATGTAACGCCTCTGTTTAAAAAAGGGGGCAGACAAAAGGCAGGTAACTATAGGCCGGTTAATTTAACATCTGTAGTGGGGAAAATGCTTGAAACTATCATTAAGGAAGAAATAGCGGGACATCTAGATAGGAATAGTGCAATCAAGCAGACGCAGCATGGGTTCATGAAGGGGAAATCATGTTTAACTAATTTACTGGAATTCTTTGAGGATATAACGAGCATGGTGGATAGAGGTGTACCAATGGATGTGGTGTATTTAGATTTTCAAAAGGCATTCGATAAGGTGCCACACAAAAGGTTACTGCAGAAGATAGAGGTACACGGAGTCAGAGGAAATGTATTAGCATGGATAGAGAATTGGCTGGCTAACAGAAAGCAGAGAGTCAGGATAAATGGGTCCTTTTCGGGTTGGAATTCGGTGGTTAGTGGTGTGCCACAGGGATCGGTGCTGGGACCACAACTGTTTACAATATACATAGATGACCTGGAAGAGGGGACAGAGTGTCGTGTAACAAAATTTACAGATGACACAAAGATTAGTGGGAAAGCGGGTTGTGTAGAGGACACAGAGAGGCTGCAAAGAGATTTGGATAGGTTAAGCGAATGGGCTAAGGTTTGGCAGATGGAATACAATGTCGGAAAGTGTGAGGTCATCCACCTTGGGGAAAAAAAACAGTAAAATGGAATATTATTTGAATGGGGAGAAATTGCAACATGCTGAGGTGCAGAGGGACCTGGGGGTCCTTGTGCATGAATCCCAAAAAGTTAGTTTGCAGGTGCAGCAGGTAATCAGGAAGGCGAATGGAATGTTGGCCTTCATTGCGAGAGGGATGGAGTACAAAAGCAGAGAGGTCCTGCTGCAACTGTATAGGGTATTGGTAAGGCCGCACCTGGAGTACTGCATGCAGTTTTGGTCACCTTACTTAAGGAAGGATATACTGGCTTTGGAGGGGGTACAGAGACGATTCACTCGGCTGATTCCGGAGATGAGGGGGTTACCTTATGATGATAGATTGAGTAGACTGGGTCTTTACTCGTTTGAGTTCAGAAGGATGAGGGGTGATCTTATAGAAACATTTAAAATCATGAAAGGGATAGACAAGATAAAGGCATAGAGGTTGTTTCCACTGGTAAGGGAGACTAGAACTAGGGGGCACAGCCTCAAAATACGGGGGAGTCGATTTAAAACCGAGTTGAGAAGGAATTTCTCATCCCAGAGGGTTGTGAATCTGTGGTATGCTCTGCCCAAGGAAGCAGTTGAGGCTAGCTCATTGAATGTATTCAAGTCACAGATTGATAGATTTTTAACCAATAAGGGAATTAAGGGTTACGGGGAGAAGGCGCGTAAGTGGAGCTGAATCCATGGCCAGATCAGCCATGACCTTATTGAATGGTGGAGCAGGCTCGAGGGGCTAGATGGCCTACTCCTGTTCCTAATTCTTATCTTCTTCTGTTGAGTGGTATAGCCATGTAATTAAAATTATGGAAATCAGCAATTAGGACCAAAATTGCATGCTAAATCAAGACTTTCAAACAGGCTAGTCTTATTAGCACTGTACCCATTTTGTGCCTGTTTCAATACTTGATCAAAATAACCTTAGGAAATCTTGCTGCAATTAAACAGGGCTTTGATGAGACCACACCTGGTGTACTTTGTACAGTTTTGGCCTCCTTACCTCAGGGGGGATATTTTGCCCTCAATGGGGTGGCAGCATTGTCCTATGAGGAGAGATTGAGTAGATTGGGCCTATATTCTCTGGAGTTTCGGAGAATGAGAGGTGATATCATTGAAACATATAAAATTCTTAGAAGGCTTGACAGGGTAGATGCTGAGAGGTTGTTTCCTCTGGCTGGAGAGTCCAGAACTTGGGGCGCAGTCTCAGGATAAGGGATCAGCCATTTAGGACTGAGATGAGGTGAAATTTCTTCACTCAGAGGGTTGGGAATCTTTGGAATTCTCTATCCCAGAAAGCTGGTGAATGGTCAGCTCGATAGATTCTTGGGCACTAAGGGAAGCAACGGATATGGTGGGTAAGTAGAGTTGGTGTATAAGTTCAGCCATGATCTTCTTGAATTGTGGAGCAGGCTCGCGGGGTTGTAGTGGCCTACTCCTGCTCATATTTCAGATGTTCTTAAACTGGCAGGAAGAAATAGCGAAAGGAGAAAAGCGAATCGAGCTTTTACAACGTATACAGGATTGTTTTCTCACTCAGTATGTAAAAAGTCCAAAAAGAAAAATAATTCCCACTGGAATTTGCATTGGGTAATGAACTAGAACAGATAGAAAAAAGAGTAGGAGAGTATCTCGGTAGTAGTGATCACAACATAGTGATAGAGAATTCAAACAGGCTGCATTTAGACAGACTGTGAAAATTCACAGACCCCCAAGTCAAGGCTGCTACATGCAGTTCAGTATGTTGCATTAAGTCATCAATCAACTTGACATTTTAGGACTTTGGGTAGCAAGCCAATTAAAAGGTTAAAAGACTATTAATTGAGCCAATAAGGTCAAAGAAGGCGAATTCTTTTATGTAAATTGATCCAGGTATAAGTACAGCCATTTTGACCATGTGGTCTCAGAAGGACAAAGACCTGGCTTAAAGCCAAGAGCTTGTTGCTGTCTGCCAAGAAATAAAGTGACATTAAAACTACAATCGGAGTTAGTATTTCATTGGAAATTAAGAGATCTAACAACATAGTAAGGTTCAAGATTAGAAACATAGAAACCTAGCAACATAGAAAATAGGTGCAGGAGTAGGCCATTTGGCCCTTAGAGCCTGCACCGCCATTCAATGAGTTCATGGCTGAACATGTAACTTCAGTACCCCATTCCTGCTTTCACGCCATACCCCTTGATCGCTCTAGTAGTAAGGACTACATCAAACTCCTTTTTGAATATATTGAGTGAATTGGCCTCAACAACTTTTTGTGGTAGAGAATTCCACAGGTTCACCACTTTCTATGTGAAGAAGTTTCTCTTCATCTCGGTCCTGAATGCCTTACCCCTTATCCTTAGACTGTGACCCCTGGTTCTGGGCTTCCCCAACATTGGGAACATTCTTCCTGCATCTAACCTGCCTAAACCCGTCAGAATTTTAAACGTTTCTTTGAGATCCCCTCTCATTCTTCTGAACTGCAGTGAACAGAAGCCCAGTTGATCCAGTCTTTCTTGATATGTCAGTCCCGCCATCCCGGGAATCAGTCTGGTAAACCTTTGCTGCACTCCCTCAATAGCAAGAATGTCCTTCCTCAAGTTAGGAGACCAAAACTGTACACAATACTCCAGGTGTGGCCTCACCAAGGCCCTGTACAACTGTAGTAACACCTCTCTGCCCCTGTACTCAAATCCCCTCGCTATGAAAGCCAACATACCATTTGATTTCTTAACCGCCTGCTGTATCTGCATGCCAACCTTCAATGACTGATGTACCATGACACCCAGGTCTCGTTGCACCTCCCCTTTTCCTAATCTGTCACCATTCAGATAAAAGTCTGTCTCTCTGTTTTTACCACCAAAGTGGATAACCTCACATTTATTCACATTATACTGCATCGGCCATGCATTTGCCCACTCACCTAACCTGGCCAAGTTACCCTGCAGCCTCTTAGCATCCTCCTCACAGCTCACACCGCTACCCAGTTTAGTGTCATCTACAAACTTGGAGATATTACATTCAATTCCTTCATCTAAATCATTAATATATATTGTAAATAGCCGGGGTCCCAGCACTGAGTCTTGCGGCACCCCATTTGGTCACTGCCTGCCATTCTGAAAAGGACCCGTTTATTCCTACTCTCTGCTTCCTGTCTGCCAACCAGTTCTCTATCCATGTCTGTACATTACCCCCAATACCACATGCTTTAATTTTGCACACAAATCTCCTGTGTGGGACCTTGTCAAAAGCCTTTTGAAAGTCCAAATACACCACATCCACTGGTTCTCTCTTGTCCACTCTACTAGTTACATCCTCAGAAAAATTCTAGAAGATTTGTCAAGCATGATTTCCCGTTCATAAATCCATGCTGACTTGGACCAATCCTGTCACTGCTTTCCAAATGCACTGTTATTACATCTTTAAAGTTGATTGCAACATTTTCCCCATGAACGATGTCAGGCTTACCGGTCTATAATTTGCTGTTTTCTCTCTTCCTCCTTTTTTAAAAAGTTACATTAGCTACCCTCCAATCCATAGGAACTGATCCAGAGACTATAGAATGTTGGAAAATGATCACCAATGCATCCACTATTTCTCAGACCACTTCCTTAAGTACTCTGGGATGCAGACTATCAGGCCCTGGGGGTTTATCGGCCTTCAATCCCATCAATTTCCCTAACACAATTTCCTGACTAATAAAAATTTCCTTCAGTTCCTTCTTCTTGCTGGACCCTCGGTACCCTAGTATTTACGGAAGGTTATTTGTTTCTTCCTTAGTGAAGACAGAACCAAAGTATGTGTTTAATTGGTCTGCCATGTCTTTGTTCCCCATTATAAATTCAACTGTATCTGACTGCAAGGAACCTACATATGTTTTCACTAATCTTTTTCTCTTCAAATATCTATAGAAGCCTTTGCATTCAGTTTTTATGTTCACTTCCTCTCATTATTTTCCCCCTCCTTATTCAACCCTTTGTCCTCCTCTGCTGAATTCTAAATTTCTTCCAGTCCTCAGGTTTGCTGCTTTTTCTGGCCAATTTAAGTGCCTCTTCCTTGGATTTAACACTATCCCTAATTTCCCTTGTTAGCCACGATTGAACCACCATCCCCATTTTATTTTCACACCAGACAGGGATGTACCATTGCCTATCCACTGTCAACCCTTTAAGTATCACTCGCCTGTCTATCCTAGTCAATTCACATCTCATACCATCGAAGTTACCTTTCTTTCAGTTCAGGACCCTAGTCTCTGTATTAACTGTGTCACTCTCCATCTTAATGAAGAATTCTACAATATTATGGTCACTCTTCCCCAAGGGGCCTCACACAACAAGATTGCTAATTAATCCTCTCTCATTACACAACACCCAGTCTAGTCTAGGATGGCCAGCTCTCTAGTTGGTTCCTCGACATATTGGTCTACAAAACCATCCCTTATACACACCAGGAAATCCTCCTCCACCGTATAGCTATCAGTTTGGTTAGCCCAATCTATATGTAGCTCAACCGTGGCTAACAGGACAGTAGGTGAGAACCCTGCAAAGAAAGGTAAGGTCAAGTTTTTAAAAAACAAATTAAATTCTAAAATGGCGATTACATTTAAAACTATTTTGGGAATATTTTTCAACTTTTATTTTTTCTTTAAGTGAAAAAGTAGTTTTTGAGGTTTTCCCCCTCCATAGGCCCAACCGCAGCCTCGGACTAAATTTGAAATATTTACCGTCCATTCAGCTAAGAACCGCCCGTTTCCCCTAGTTTCAGCTTTAGCCGGCGAGAAGCCGCTGAGAATCTTGGTGCAAGATCCGTTTTCTCGCCGGGTGGTATTTCTTACCTCATCAATGGAAATTTTCCCCAGCTTTAATTGCAGAAGCTTAGTGGTCTTTTCTGGGTGTCAATTGGGCGGTGAGGGCTTTGGGGAAAGCCCAGCCCTATATCGGGGGGCGAAATTGCCCTACGCCTCGACTGGGGGCGCTAACCAGCTGGGGCTGGGACATCCTGCATCTGGCACAGAAGTCCCACCCCCGCCGCTGAATTGGGCTTACTGCACCTGAAAGGAAGTGGAGCCCAATCTCACGCCCTCCACTTCCTTTGCGGGGTGGCTCCTGGGGTGCTACTAAGGCGCATCAATGCCCCCTCTTCTTCGCTTAAAGGGGAGGGCCGCTGTGCACACTGCATAGCCTCTGATGGTCTCCACTCGGCCAGCAGGGAAGCGTGTGATTGGGCCTGCAACCCGGCACCCAAAACGGAGTGCCAGGCTGCACGACAGCAGCCCGAACCACACTAGGACCACCATTCTGGAGCCGATAGTCAGCAATCCAGAAAAGGTGGCGGCATAGGGCACCCTTTAAGTAGCGTCCTGAGAGCGGATGTCGGCCAGCTTCGCGATCCGCAATTTCCCCCACGGGACGGTAAAGGTTCGGCGCAGGGAGGTGAGGGGAGGCATGTGGCCAGAACTCTTATTTCTGGTATTAGAGACGAGGACTGCATCCTCTGTCTATATTATTACAAAATCACATTCCTACATGCACCCAATGTGGAGTGCCATTTCTAACTCCAGTCATCATTATTCATCTGCTCAATCTGCTCACTCTGCTGGCTCAGAGCGGTTGGTCTAACTTTCCTGTCGAACTGAATTCATCAGGTAAAGCATATTATTACTAGGTACATGGTGTAACTACTCAGACATTCAGGAAGCTAAGCGCCTTGACACAAAATGCAGTGAAGCTTTCACATTTCTTTTCCAGAAGACAAAGTTAGTTATATGTCAATTTTTTTTTAATTATTAGTGTGGTTTGGCTAGTGCAGTGAATAAAACCTAGGCTGACACTCCCAGTACGGTTCTGAGGGAGCCCGCCCCACAGCCGGAGATGCTGTTAAACCGAGAGCTCTCTCAGGTGAATATAGAAGCACCCTCGGCACTATTTTGAACAAGAGCAGGGGAGTTCTCCCAGTGTCCTGGACAATATTTATCCCTCAACCAACATCACTTAAAAAGCAGTCATTGTCGCTTTGTGTCTGTGGGATCTTGCTGTGCACACATTGGCTACTATGTTTCCTATATTGCTACTGCATTTCAAAATTACTACATTGGCTGTAAAACGCTTTGGATCCATCATTGGCCACCATGTAACGTGCTTGACTTTGTTAAAATAATTACTTTATTAAAATAATATTCAGAGGAATTTCTCCTCTGTAAATTAACAAATTGGTTAAAAATAGCACAGACTCACTCCTACACCGTGAATATTCAGGTGCAGGAGTGAGTCTGTGCTATTGTCCCCGCGCAACTGCATTGTCATTAGCTGTACAGTCATTGACTTGCACACAATATTGGTGTGTATGGAGACCCCCATGTCATGTATCATGCCCAGTCATCGAATAGGCTACTTACTTGCCTATCTGTGCCACTGTTGAATCGCCATTCATTCCGAATAGCTGAACTATTGCCCACTCAAATGGAATGAATTGTCCCTGGTCGAATGGCCCCTCCTGTTCTGTTTATATACTGGTTTGGTCTTTCACACTGTAAGCTGTGGCTCAGTGGGTAGCACACTTGCCTCCGAGTTAGAAGGTTGTGGGTTCATGTCCCACTCCATGAACTTGTAACACAAAATACCTAAGCTGACACTCCAGTGCAGTGCTGCACTGTCGGAGGTGCTGTCTTTCGGATAAGGCGTTTAACCGAGTCCCCGTCTGCTCTCTCAAGCGGATGTAAAAGATCCCAGGGCACTATTTCAAAGAAGAGCAGATGAGTTATCCCTGGTTCCATGGGCAAATATTTATCCCTCAATCAACACAACAAAAAAACAGATTATCTGGTCATTATCGCATTGCTGTTTGTGGGAGCTTGCTGTGCGCAAATTGGCTGCCGCATTTCCTATATTACAACAGTGACTGCACTTCAAACAGTACTTCATTGGCTGCAAAGCACATTGAGACCTCCTGAGGTTGTGAAAGGTGCTATATAAATGCAAGTTTGTCTTTTTCTGTTTTTGTCTTTCAACAGCAGAGCAGTGTAGGATGAGACAGGGAAATCTGACCTGTGGCAATTTCTTTCGGCAGTAACTTCCTATCTCCATCGATGCGTGTATAATGTAGTTTGTGTATTTGTGTTATGTCTTACACTTACTTGTCCAATTCTTGTCAACAAATATTTCACAATTGATTCCCTTCATCTCCTTACATGCCAGTAACCAATAGACACAGATTTAAGCTGATTTGTAAAAGAACCAGAGAAACATAGAAACATAGAAACATAGAAATTTACAGCTCAGAAGGAGGCCATTTCAGCCCATCGTGTCCACACCGGCCGACAAAGAGCCACACGGCCCTCGGTCAGCAGCCCTGAAGGTTACATATAAACCTATGAACAATGAACAATGGCGGAAAGGTAAAGAGCATCTGGCCCAACCAGTCTGCCTCACACAACTGCGATATCCCATGTATCGCAACATTTTACACTCCACCTCATCCGGAACCATGCGATCTCCTGGGAGAGGCAAAAAAACAGATAAAACCCCAGGCCAATTGGGGGAAAAAATCTGGTAAAATTCCTCTCCGACCCATCCAGGTGATCGAAACTAGTCCAGGAGATCACTCTGGCCGTATTCGATTCCCTGCAGTACTTACCATCGTATCTGTGCCAGCCAACAAGAGCTTATCCAGTCTAATCCCACTTTCCAGCTCAAGGTCCGTAACCTTGCAGTTTACGCCACTCTAAGTGCACATCCAAGCATCTTTTAAATGTGGTGAGGGTTTCTGCAACCACCATCCTTCCAGGCAGTGAGTTCCAGACCCCCACAACCCTCTGCGTGAAGAAACTTCCCCTCAAATCCCCCTCTAAACCTTCCACCAACCACCTAAAATCTATGCCCCCTTGTACTTTACCCCTCCACCAAAGGAAATAGACCCTTACTATCCACTATGTCCAGGCCCCTCAAAATTTTATACACCTCAATGAAGTCTCCCCTCAGCCTCCTCTGTTCAAAGGAGAACAAACCCAGCCTATCCAATCTGTCCTCATAGATTCTCCATTCCAGGCAGTATTCTCGTAAATCTCCTCGGCACCATCTCCAGTGCAATCAAGTCCTTCCTATAATACGATGACCAGAACTGCACGCAGAATTCCAGATGTGGCCTAATCAGTGTATTACACAGTCTAAGCATAACCTCCCTCCTCTTATATTCTATGCCTTGGCCAATAAAGGCAAGCATTCCGTAAGCCTTCTTAATCACCTTATCCACCTGGTCTTTCTTTCAGGACAAGCACTCCAAGGTCCCTTTGTTCATCTACACTTCTAAGTGGCCGACTATTTAATGTGTATACCCTTTCCTTATTAGCCCTCCTCAAGTGCATTAACTCACACTTCCCTGAATTAAATCCCATTTGCCATTGCTCTGCCCACCTGACCAGCAGATTGATATCCCCCTGCAGCCCATGACTTTCCTCTTCATTATTAACCACACAGCCAATTTTAGTGCCATCTGCAAACTTCTTAATCATACCCTCTAGATTCAAATCTAAATCATTGATGTATACCACAAAAAGCAAGGGACCCAGTACTGAACCCTGTGGAACCCCACTGGAAACAACCTTCCAGTCACAAAAACATCCATTAACCATTACCCTTTGCTTTCTACCTTTAAGCCAATTTCGGATCCAACTTACCACTTTGCTCTGGATTCAATGGGCTTTTACCTTCGTGACCAGTCTACCATGTGGGACCTTATCAAATACTTTGCTAAAGTCCATATACACTACATTATATGCACTATACTCATCGACCTTCTTGGTAACCACCTTGAAATTTTCAATCAGGTTAATCAAACACGATCTTCCCTTAACAAATCCGTGCTGACTGTCCCTGATTAATCCTTGCCTTTCTAAATGTAGATTTATCCTTCAATGTCCTTCAGGATTTTTTCCAATAATTTTCCCACCACTGAGGTTAGGCTGACAGGCCTGTAATTACTCAGCCTATCCCTTTCTCCCTTCTTAAGCAAGGGTAACACATTAGCAGTCCTCCAGTCTTTCGGCACTATGCCTGAATCCAAAGAGGACTGGAAAATAATGGTCAAGGCCTCTGCTATTTCCTCTTTTGCTTCGCTCAACAGCGTGGCATGCATTTCTTTTGGGCGTGGGGACTTAACTACTTTCAAAGCTGCTAAGCCCCTTAATACTTCCTCTGTCACTATGTTTATTTCATCCAGAATTTCTCACTCCTCCTCAATAGCAGTATCTGCATTGCCCCTTTCCTTTGTGAAAACAGATGCAAAGTATTCATTAAGAACCATACCCACATTTTCCACCTCTACCACACAGATTACCCTCATGGTCTCTAATAGGCCCTACCCTTTCTTTAGTTATCCTCTTGCTCTTAATATATTTATAGAACATCTTTGGGTTTTTCTTGATTTTACTAGCCAAAAATGTTTCATGTTCTTTCTTTGCATTCCTAATATCATTTTTAATTTCACCTCTGAACTTCCTATATTCCTCCAGAGATTCTACAGTATTTAGCCATTGGTATATGACATAAGCTTCCCTTTTTTTCTTTATCCTCCCCTGTAAGTCCCTAGACATCCAGGGAACTCTAGAATTGTTATTCCCACCCTTTTTCTTTAAGGGCACATGTTTGGCCTGAGTCTTCCAGATCTTCTCCTTAAATGCCTCCCACTATTCCAACACTGATTTACCCACAAGTAGCTGTTTCCAGTCCACTGTGACCAAATCACTCCTCAACTTAGCAAAATTGGCTTTTCCCCAATTTGGGACTTTTATTCCTGGTTGATCCTTGTCCTTATCCATAACTACCTTGAATCTGACTGAATTATGGCCACTGGCACCCAAGTGATTCCCCTTCCACCTTCCCAGCTTCATTCCCCAAAACTAAATCCAGAAGCGCCCCTCCTGTGTTGAGCTTGTTAAATACTGACTAAAAAAGTTCTCAAATGCATTTTAGGAATTCCGCACCCTCTATACCCTTCACACTATGGGCCAGAACCTTCACTTTTGTGGTTATCGCCTAAGTGGGCGATATTTCCGGTGTGGGTGGTAAAAAAGTGTTTTCAGATCGCTGGCTTCTCGCCCATTCTCAAACCACCTAGTCTCCACTTTTGAAAATGGGTGTTACCGCGAGCGATATAAAATAGGCGGTAGCGTTAAATTTTTCTGACCTTCTGCCGTAAAGTGTGGCCGTCCTTAGCAACGGCATGGTAACGCTCGATTCCCGCGATTCAGGAGGTCAAGGGTCACCATGACATGCGCAGAAGCGGAGACAGAGAGAGAGGGAGCTCAGAGCGATTGAAGGCGTGGCTGGGTGGGGCATGGTTGCTTTGCGAGGAAGGAGGGAGACGTTAGAGCTTCACAGCAAGTAGGCAAACAAAAGGTAGGTGTTACCAGCAACATATTTGACCGAATTTGTCATATAATGGAGAGAGAAGGAGTCATCACAGCACGCTGAGCAGACTGACGCTGGAGAGACCAGTGAGCTGGGAGAGGAGCACATTGGAGGGTGCAAAAGAGCTAGGAGGTTCTCGGACAAGGCAAATGCCTCCCTCTTGCAGGAGATCGAGTTACGCTGGGTTGATTTGACACATGGAGGGTGTGGGATGCCCACCTCAAAGGCCTACCAGAAGATATGGACCGAGATAGCAGAGGTGGTCTCGGCGGCGACCAACGAGATGCGTGAGGGCAACCAATGCCGCAAACAATGGAACGACCTTGTGGGATCCGTAAGAGTAAGTATTACATTGATTTACATGTACTTATGTATTTATATAATTTGATTTGTAACAATCATGAGTGACTATCAGCAGATGTGAAGTCTTGCATTTTTACCGGGGATGCTTTACTCAAAGCATACGGTCACGGTGTATGTCTTTAGGTAAAGAATGATAATTATCATAATAATCATGATTACATCTGTCGGTTATGTGTTGTATCAGTGTCTGTGACAGTACCTAACAATGATATCACGCAATGATCTCATGCCATGTTGTCCTGTCACCTTTTACAGAAGAAGCTGTCGACGATGAGGTCCATGCAGAGGTGAACGGGTGGGGGGCCACCAGTCCCCAACGACATCACTGACACGGAAGAGCGTGTGCTCGCACTCATGGGAAAGCACCCCCAGACAGCCATGGACACATCTGCAGATCCTGAAGTGATGCCACGTGAGTAAAGCTTACACCATTGCGTCATCTAAAGTCTATAGTTGCCACACCCACTCATATCCGAACAATCATATATGATACATAATTTCTAAAATTGTCATAGAAATAATGCTGGCCTAATGAAAATCCTTGCAATATAGAATGTGTTGATTGTCATGAAATGTGATGTCTGCGATGATTTTGATAGCAGTGGTGCTTTTGTCGTGCATATGCTGTGTGTGGCGCTGGACTCACCTTGTCACCCTAGCACCCCATTCTCCTCTAATAACCTCATTTGTGTTTTGCAGCTCAGCCAGCAGCGCGGCACCAGGCAAGGTCACAGAGGCCAGAAGGTGGAGGTGCGGGGCAGGAGTTGGCGGATGATCCTACTACATCTGGTGCTGAGGAGCTCCGATTCTCACCCATCAATCCACTGGGTCTGTTCTCCATGGTTGAGAGCGCGGACTTCGAAGAACCTGCATCGCCACGCTCCACAAGCCATTCCACCCCAAGGCCATCCAGTCATTCCCGCCTCCACTCTGGAGGTACCGGTCTCATGCACCTCACCACAAGGCACCCCATTTGTCCTCAGGACGGCACCGACCCTGCGGAGGCCTCGTGGACGTGGCAGGTCTGTTCCACATGTGTGACATGAGAGCAGTGAGATGGTACAGTTGTCCAGGAGGACTGTAGACATTGGTGACCAGCTCATCGAAGCATTGGAGGCATATCCCGACAGCTGGCCACCATGTCTGAGTAAACTCCGTGCATGGCGAAGGCCCTGGATGCGATAGCCAGGAACATTGCTGCCACAGGCCTCCTGGTGGTCCCCGAGTGCGGCACCACCACTGTGAACGACAAATGAGATCAAGGACCAAGATCCTGCTTCTGCATCAGAGAATGTTGCCCCCTCGGCACCCTTCGCTCCTGCACCAGTCCAACCAACGCATCTGCCGTCATTGCCCCCCAATGAGGCACAGCCTGAGGAGCTCCTCGGCAAGGCGCCGTGGAGCAAGGAGGGGAAGGGGTAGAGGTGGGGAGACTAAGAGGAGGGGGGAATGAAAGTGAGGTGCAGGTGATGGCTGTGTTATATCTCCATCTGGGTGTATGCAATTTGTTGCAATGTATAGGGGCTGGGGACCATGCTCCTGCTTTGCCTTTGTATTCTGTGTTGCCTGACATGTTGAACATGTGATTTATGTCAATGGTGGAAAAACTGGGGTGTGGACAGGAGTTGGGTGTTATTGGCTGTGATACTTATGAGTTCAGACCAATGTTGGTATTACATTTTTGTTATTGAACATAGCCTTGTTGCGCATTGTCTCAGATAGCTGGACTGCTACACACTGGTGATTCCTTACCATGAAAGGGTTGAATACAACTTAACATCAATCAACGTAAACTTAAACTTGCACCAAGATGATGGGCACTATTGATGTCTGAGCTGCACACACACAGCAGTGTGTCAGCGTTGTCACTCACATCAGCGCTCGTGCAGTCAAATCTTTCAGATATCAGCTCCTCATGTAAGAGTGGGATTTAACAAATGCCAGCCATGCCACTGGCATTCGTTCCAGTTAGTTCCACTTTTTGTGGGCGTTTTTTTGGGGGAGCGATATTGTGGGCGATATGTGTGCGAGGTGGTGAAATTGACGCTGGGCGATCTCATGACCGCTAGTTTGGGTAAATATGCTCTTTATGACAAAAAACAGTGGGCAGGTGTTAATATTGAACCTCTGCGTTAATTCCGTGTGGAAAGTAACGCTGGGCGATATTATGGCCGTTGATTTTGTCCATTCCGCTGATTCTGCCCCAAAAAAGTGGGCAGGCGGTAATATTTTTTCCTGCCGTTAAACACATGGGGAAAGTAACGTTCGCCGATAAATTTCCTAAAAATGCTCGTCAGTTTTCATTTTGTGCAAAAATGGGCGCTATATGGGCATTATACGTCATTTCAGCGGTAAAATAGGCATTAAGTGGGCATTAGGCATGCAAAAAAAGTGGCCGTTCTAGTCCTATATTTGTCCCAATCAATATTAGAATAGTTGAAATCCCCTATTACTGCCTTATGGGTTTTGGACTTCACAGAAATTTGCCTATATATTTGCTCTTCTATCTCCCTCCCACCATATAATACACGCCCAGCAATGTGATCGCCCCTTTTCTATTTTTCAGTTTGACCCATATGGCCTAATTTAATGATCCCTCTAAAATATCATCCCTCCTCACCGCTGTAATAGTTTCTTTAATCAATACCACAATCCCTCCCCACCTTTTTACCCCCCCATCTCTGTCCTATCTAAAAATCATGTAACCAGGAATATTGAGCTGCCAAACCTGCCCCTCTTTCAGCCATGTCTCTGTAATGGCTATAATGTCATGCTCCCAAGTGTCTACCTGTGCTCTCAGCTCATCCGCCTAATTTGCTATATTCCTTGCATTGAAGTATATAACATTTAGCACAGGAAGAGCTCCTTGATTACTACTTACTCAGCCTTGTTTCCTCTGTCTTACAGATTCACTTTTTACATTCTTGCTTTCCAATTTCAGCTTTACTTCCTTCCCTATTGAATTTGTTCTCAGGTTCCCATCCCCCTGCCAAGCTAATTTAAACTCTCCCAACAGCACTAGCAAAAACTCCCTTTGAGGATATTGGTCCCGGCGCTGTTGAGGTGCAACCCATCCGGTTTGTACAGGTCCCATCTCCCCGAGAAGCAGTCCCAATGCCTCAGGAATTTAAAGCCCTCCCTCCTATACCAGCTCTCCAGCCAACCGTTCATCCTCTCTATCCTTCTATTCTTGTACTCATTAGCACATAGCACCGGCGTAACCCAGAGATTACTACATTTAATGTCTTACCCTTTAATTTTCCTCCTAGAACCCTAAATTCTGCCTGCAGGACCTCATCCCTCTTTCTACCCATGTCATTGGTTACCAAATCTTACCTATGAGGAAAGATTGGATAGGCTGGGGTATTGTTTTCTTTGGAATCCAGGAGGCTGAGGGGAGACCTAATTGAGGTGTATAAAATTATGAGGGGCCCAGATAGAGTAGATAGGAAGGACCTATTCCCCTTAGCAGAGGGGTCACTAATCAGAGGGAAAATTTTTAAGTAAGTGGTAGAAGGTTTAGAGGGGATTTGAGGTGACATTTTTTTCACCCAGAGGGTGGTGAGGGTCTGGAACTCACTGCCTGAAAGGGTGGTAGAAGCAAAATCCCTCACCACATTCAAACATTTCTTGGATATGCACTTGAGGTTCCGTAACCTACAAGGCAACAGACGAAGAGCAGGAAATTGGGTTAAGGTTGGATAGCTCTTTGTTGACTGGTACTGACACGATTGGCCGAATCGAATGGCCTCCTTCTGTGCTGTAAATTTCTATGATTCTATGATTCTGTGATAAGATGAAACTGCGAGTTGTTGTGATCTGGAATGTTCTGCCTGAAAGGGCGGTGGCAGCAGATTCAATTGTAACATTCAATAGGGAATTGCATAAATGTTTGAAGGGAAACCATTTTACAGGGCGATGGGGAAAGAGCAGAAGGAGCAGGAGAGCGCTACCAAAGAGCTGGCACAGGAATGATGGGTCGAATGGCCTCCTGTGTTGGCTCATTCTATGATTCTATGATGTTCTGTGCTCCTCTTTAAGTCCTGTAACTTCTCTGGAGCTGCTACCAACCTCTTGAGCATTGACAAGAGGTATGGAGAGAAAGCTGCAAAGGGGTACTGAGGTGAATGATCAGCCATAATCTTATTGAATGGCGGTGCAGGCTTGAAGCGCCAAATGGCCTACTCCTGCACCTATTTTCTATGTTTCTATGACTCCGTTCGCACTTCCCACGGCAAGATGCTAATGAGCATATTTGTCAGCCAAATTACCTTACCAAAAATCAGCTTGCAACGCTCCATTAGACAAACTGTGGGACGAATTTTAACCTGAAGAATGCATGGGTTTGCGTGCGGGTTGGGGGTTAAAACCGGAAAAAGTGTCAGCGACTCGGGAAGCCGGCTCCATTCTGCCGACTTCCGCATTTTGTTTTTGTTCATGGCGAGGGCGTCGCTGGCAAAGCCAGCATTTATGGCCCATCCCTAATTGCCACAGTGCATTGGTGATGGAGGGAGTGAAGGTTTGTGGTGGTGGATAGGGTGCAAATCAAGTGGGCTTCATTATCTGAGGAGTTGCAGATGGCACTGAGCACTGTGCAGTCATCAGCGAGCATTCTCACTTCTGACTGGTGGAGGGAAGCTCTTTGATGAAGCAGCTGAAGATGGTTGGGCCGAGGACACTGCTCTGAGGAACTCCTGCAGCGATGTCCTGGGGCTGAGATGATTGACCTCCAACCATCACAGCCATCTTCCTTTGTGCGAGGGTATGACTCCAGCTAGTGGAGTGTCTCCCCCTGATTTGCATTGACTTCAGTTTTACTGGAGCTCCTTGATGCCACACACGATCAAATGCTGCCTTGATGTCATGGGCAGTCAATCTCACCTCACATCCGGAATTCAGCTCATTTGTCCTTGTTGGACCAAGGCTGTAATGAGGTCTGGAACCAAGTGGTCCTGACGGAACCCAAACTGGGCATCGTTGAGCAGGTTATTGGTGAGCAAGTGCCACTTGAAAGCACTATTGACGACACCTTCCATCATTTTGCTGATGATTGAGTGTAGACTGATAGGGCAGTCATTGGCAGGATTGGATTTGTCCTGCTTTTTGTCGACAGGAAATACCTGGACCACATTGTCGTGTTGATTTAACTTGAGTGCGTTAGGTTGTGTGCGCGTAACCCCCTTGGGAGAGGTGGGTAGATAGGCGTGTTTCCAATTAACATGTGTTAATCGCTCAATTAGAGTGATATTAATGTACACTCTTTAGTTTAACGTCAGGACCACAGGTTTCCTGGGCTTCCTGAAACTCCCCAGTGAAAGCAAGACGAGTACACAGCAGCAATTGAGGGGGCTGAATCAATCGCAGGCAAATATGCCAATAAATACTCAATACTCATACCTGCTTTCTTACCTGCTTGTGGGAAAGGGTTTGTTCACATTACTTCACAGTGGGGAAAATGTTGGAATCGATTATTAAAGATGTAATAGCAGCGCATTTGGAAAGAAGTGACAGAATCGGTCCAAGTCAGCATGGATTTATGAAAGGGAAATCATGTTTGACAAATCTGCTAGAATTGTTTGAGGATATAACTAGTAGAGTGGACAAGGGAGAACCAGTGGATGTGGTGTATTTGGACTTTCAAAAGGCTTTTGGCAAGGTCCCACACAAGCGATTAGTTTGCAAAATTAAAGCTCATGGTATTGGGGGTAATGTGTTGACGTGGATAGAGAACTGGTTGGCAGACAGGATGCAAAGAATAGGAATAAACGGGTCCTTTTCAGAATGGCAGGCAGTGACTAGTGGGGTACCGCAAGGTTCAATGCTGGGACCCCAGCTATTTATAATATACATTAATGATTTAGACAAAGGAATTGAATGTATTATCTCCAAGTTTGCAGATGACATTAAGCTGGGTGGCGGTGTGAGCAGTGAGGAGGATGCTAAGAGGCTGCAAGGTGACTTGGACAGGTTAGGTGAGTGGGCAAATGCATGGTAGATGCAGTATAATGTGGATAAATGTGAGGTTATCCACTTTGGTGGCAAAAACAGGAAGGCAGAATATTATCTGAATGGTGACAGATTAGGAAAAGGAGAGATGCAACGAGACCTGGGTGTCATGGTACATCAGTCATTGAAAGTTGGCATGCAGGTACAGCAGGCAGTGAAGAAGGCAAATAGCATGTTGGCCTTCATAGCGAGAGGATTTGAGTATAGGAGCAGGGAGATCTTACTGAAGTTGTACAGGGCCTTGGTGAGGCCATATCTTGAATATTGTGTACAGTTTTGGTCTCCTAATCTGAGGAAGAACGTTCTTGCTATTGAGGGAGTGCAGCGAACGTTCACCAGACTGATTCCCGGGATGGCAGGACTGACATATGAAGAAAGACTGGATTGACTAGACTTATATTCACTGGAATTTAGAAGAATGAGAGAGGATCTTATAGAAACATATAAAATTCTGACGGGATTGGACAGGTTAGATGCAGGAAGAATGTTCCCGATGTTGGGGAAGTCCAGAACCAGGGGACACAGTCTAAGGATAAGGGGTAAGCCATTTAGGACCGAGATGAGGAGAATCTTTTTCACTCAGAGAATTGTGAACCTGTGGAATTCCGTACCGCAGAAAGTTGTTGAGGCCAGTTTGTTAGATATATTCCAAAGGGAGTTAGATGTGGCCCTTATGGCTAAAGGGATCAAGGGGTATGGAGAGAAAGCAGGAATGGGGTACTGAAGTTGCATGATCAGCCATGATCATATTGAATGGTGGTGCAGGCTCGAAGGGCTGAATGGCCTACTCCTGCACCTATTTTCTATGTTTCTAATAACAGGCAAATATGCCAATAAATACTCAATACTCATACCTGCTTTCTTACCTGCTTGTGGAAAAGGGTTTGTTCACAGTACTTTTGCTGAATAGTTAAATTCTGAACTTTGCAGTTTTGCTGTACCACATCAGGATGGGTGCCACTTACGCTGCATTAGGTTCGACCACTGATGAGGACCAAGATGACAAGATGCAAAAGCACCAGAAACAGCACCCGCAGCTGTCTGCAGTTCCACCGGAGAGAAGGGGAGCGGCAGAGAGTTGCAGATCACAGGAGGCAATACCCACGAAACAGGAGGCGGCTGAGTTTCCTCTGAACACCGGTGTCTCAGGATGTCACATCAGGTGGTGTCAGACATCTTCAGCCTCCGAGAAGAAGGACCTGGTGGCCACGCAATACCAGTGGCCCTCAATGTCACCACCGCTCTCAACTGTTTTGCCTCTGGATCCTCCCAGGGCTCCGCCGCATATCTATGGCCTCCAAGTCAGCGGGCCACAAATGCACAAGACACGTGACTACTGAAGGCTTGTTTGCCAGGGCCGCCAATTACGTCAACTTTGCCACCGCTGATGCCAGTCAGGATGAGCGGGTGCTCGGCTTTGTGGGCTTGGGCTGGCTTCCCACAGGCTCAGGGTGCCATCGACTGCACGCACACACGTGGCAATCCGGGCACCTTTGGAGCAACCAGGCATAGTCGTCAACCGCAAGGGCTTCCACTCATTCAGTGTGCAGCCAATGGGCAACCACGAAAAGATGTTTCTGCAGCGGGTGCACAAGATTCCCGGGCAGCTGTCGTGATGCTTTCTACCCGCGGCAGTCCAAGCTCCCTGATCTCTTCGGACCTGGAAGCAGATTTAAGGAGTGGCCGCTCGGCGACAATGGGTATCCACAGCTAACCTGGCTCAAGACACCGGTCAGAAACTCCCACACTGATTCCCAACAGCACTACAACAAATGCCATATCACTACCAGATGTGCCACTGAACAGACCATCGGCGTACTGAAGATGCGCTTCGGGTGCTAGGACTAACCTAACCCTCTCCGCCTCTGTACCTCTCCTCCTTTAAGACGCTCGTTAAAACCTACCTCCTTAACCAAGCTTTTGATCACCTGCCCTAATAACTCCTTATGCGGACCGTTGTCAAATTTTGTCTGATACGTTCCTGTGAAGCTCCTTGGGATATTTTACGATATTACAGGTGCAAATTATTTTTATTATATTATCAGTGTTGTAATATAGCCAAAGGTGGCAGGCAATTTGTACACAGCAAGGAGCCATAAACAGTAAACAGCAAGTTGGATGAATCTCTGTGGTGTTAGTTTGAATGTTGGCCTGGACACTTTGCAGCTCTTTTTCAAATAGAGTCTATATTTTATACCCGAACAGGATTAGATGGTGTTTTAATAGCCCGTCTGAAATGTTGGATCATAAGAACATAAGAAATAGGAGCAGGAGTAGGCCATTCGGCCCCTCGAGACTGCTCCACCATTGAGATCATGGCTGATCTTCTACCTAAACACCATTTTCCTGCACTAACCCATATCCCTTGATTCCCTTAATATCCAAAAATCTATCGATCACTGTCTTGAATATACTCAACGACTGAGCCTCCACAGCTCTCTGGGGTAGAGAATTCCAAAGATTCACCACCCTCTGAGTGAAGAAGTTTCTCCTCATCTTAGTCCTAAATGGCCGACCCCTTATTCTGAGACTGTGACCCCTGGTTCTAGACTCCCCAGCCAGAGGTAAGATTCTTCCTGCATCTACCTGTCAAGCCCTGTAAGAATATTGTATGTTTCAATGAAATCATCTCTCATTCTTCTAAACTTCAGAGCAAACAGGCCTGGTCTATTCAATCTCTCCTCATCGGACAATCCCCCGCATGCCCGGAATCAGTCTGGTGAACCTTCATTGCACTCCCTCTATGGCAAGTATATCCTTCCTTAGGTAAGCAGACCAAAACTATACACAATACTCCAGGTGCTGTCTCATTAGGGCCCTATATAATTGCAGTAAGATGTCTCTTATACTCTTATACTCAAATCCTCCTGTAATTAGTCTGGGGTTAAGTTCTGGAGTATGGGCTTGAAACCACAACCTTCTCATTCAAAGGCTACACACTTAGTCAACCTGACACCAACAGAAGATTGGTATTGATAGGATAACGAGTTGCTATAGTTAACAAAACGCTGTGAAATGCCTTGGGATGTCTTACGACATTAAAGGTTGCTACATAAAATGTGATGTATTCACAGAGCACAGCACAGCACGCACAGCTTCTTAACATGGCAGGCAGTTCTCTCGTAAGTCTCCGGAAATCTGCCTGGTTCTGTTTGTTATTAACCCTGCACTTGCAGTACACAATACGTCCACATCCACAGTGTGGCGCTACAAACATTACAAGCTTACAGACATTACACTTCTCCCTCCTTAATGAAGAAGCCATCAAAACAAACATCATACATAACTTTCATGTTTATACATTACACAGGATATAAACTTTTTTTTTCATATTTAAAATTTAACTTTACCACTTGTTTTCTGTTTCGAAGAGGATACCTTCGCTCTCGAACAGAACCTTCCAAACATGGTGCTGGTTTCACACTCATTCGAGGCTCATACTTAGGAACGTTTTCCTCCACGGAATTTCCTTGATTTTCATTTGAACTCACTCTAACTTCAGGCTCTTTGTTTTCCTGACTCGGACTCAGACTTTCATTCTGATTCTCTCCTGGATTTGTTTCCAGTATATTGGATTTAGATTTGCTACTGGTATATCAAAACTATCTGATGAGTCAGAAATAATTGAATCATTCCCACCTTCAACTCATTCCATGTCTGTAGGTAAAATATGATCAATATGAACAAACCTAACCTGTCCATTATCAAACATCTTTACCAAATATATGCGAGGACCACATATCTTCACCACTCTTCCTGGTAACCACATCAACCATTTATAGAAACATAGAAAAACATAGATAATAGGTGCAGGAGTAGGCCATTCGGCCCTTGTAGCCTGCACCGCCATTCAATGAGTTCATGGCTGAACATGCAATTTAGTAAGGACTCCATCTAACTCCTTTTTGAATATATTTAGTGAATTGGCCTCAACAACTTTCTGCGGTAGAGAATTCCACAGGTTCACCACTATCTGGGTGAAGAAATTCCTCCTCATCTCGGTCCTAAATGGCTTACCCCTTATCCTTAGACTATGTCCCCTGGTTCTGGACTTCCCCAACATTGGGAACATTCTTCCTGCATCTAACCTGTCTAACCCCGTCAGAATTTTAAACGTTTCTATGAGGTCCCCTCTCATTCTTCTGAACTCCAGTGAATACAAGCCCAGTTGATCCAGTTTTTCTTGATAGGTCAGTCCCGCCATCCCGGGCATCAGTCTGGTGAACCTTCGCTGCACTCCCTCAATAGCAAGAATGTCCTTCCTCAGGTTAGGAGACCAAAACTGTACACAATATTCCAGGTGTGGCCTCACCAAGGCCCTGTACAACTGTAGCAACACCTCCCTGCCCCTGTACTCAAATCCCCTCGCTATGAAGGCCAACATGCCATTTGCTTTCTTAACCGCCTGCTGTACCTGCATGCCAACCTTCAATGACTGATGTACCATGACACCCAGGTCTCGTTGCACCTTCCCTTTTCCTAATCTGTCACCATTCAGATAATAGTCTGTCTCTCTGTTTTTACCACCAAAGTGGATAACCTCACATTTACCACATTATACTTCATCTGCCATGCATTTTCCCACTCACCTAACCTATCCAAGTCGCTCTGTAGCCTCATAGCATCCTCCTTGCAGCTCACACTGTCACCCAACTTAGTGTCATCCGCAAATTTGGAGATACTACATTTAATCCCCTCATCTAAATCATTAATATACAGTGTAAACAGCTGGGGTCCCAGCACAGAACCTTGCGGTACCCCACTAGTCACTGCCTGCCATTCTGAAAAGTCCCCATTTACTCCTACTCTTTGCTTCCTGTCTGACAACCAGTTCTCAATCCATGTCAGCACACTACCCCCAATCCCATGTGCTTTAACTTTGCACATTAATCTCTTGTGTGGGACCTTGTCGAAAACCTTCTGAAAGTCCAAATTTACCACATCAACTGGTTCTCCCTTGTCCACTCTACTGGAAATATCCTCAAAAAATTCCAGAAGATTTGTCAAGCATGATTTCCCTTTCACAAATCCATGCTGACTTGGACCTATCATATCACCTCTTTCCAAATGCACTGCGATGACATCCTTAATAATTGATTCCATCATTTTACCCACTACCGATGTCAGGCTGACCGGTCTATAATTCCCTGTTATCTCTCTCCCTCCTTTTTTAAAAAGTGGGGTTACATTGGCTACCCTCCACTCCATAAGAACTGATCCAGAGTCAATGGAATGTTGGAAAATGACTGTCAATGCATCCGCTATTTCCAAGGCCACCTCCTTAAGTACTCTGGGATGCAGTCCATCAGGCCCTGGGGATTTATTGGCCTTCAATCCCATCAATTTCCCCAACACAATTTCCCTACTAATAAGGATTTCCCTCAGTTCCTCCTTACTAGACCCTCCGACCCCTTTTATATCCGGAAGGTTGTTTGTGTCCTCCTCAGTGAATACCGAACCAAAGTACTTGTTCAATTGGTCCGCCCGCCATTTCTTTGTTCCCCGTTATGACTTCCCCTGATTCTGACTGCAGGGGACCTACGTTTGTCTTTACTAACCTTTTTCTCTTTACATATCGATAGAAACTTTTGCAATCCGTCTTAATGTTCCCTGCAAGCTTCTTCTCGTACTCCATTTTCCCTGCCCTCATCAAACCCTTTGTCCTCCTCTGCTGAGTTCTAAATTTCTCCCAGTCCCCGGGTTCGCTGCTATTTCTGGCCAATTTGTATGCCACTTCCTTGGCTTTAATACTATCCCTGATTTCCCTTGATAGCCACGGTTGAGCCACCTTCCCTTTTTTATTTTTATGCCAGACAGGAATGTACAATTGTTGTAGCTCATCCATGCGGTCTCTAAATGTCTGCCATTGCCCATCCACAGTCAACCCCTTCAGTATCATTCGCCAATCTATCCTAGCCAATTCACGCCTCATACCTTCAAAGTTACCCTTCTTTAAGTTCTGGACCATGATCTCTGAATTAACTGTTTCATTCTCCATCCCAATGCAGAATTCCACCATATTATGGTCACTCTTCCCCAAGGGATCTCGCACAATGAGATTGCTAATTAATCCTCTCTCATTACACAACACCCAGTCTAAGGTGGCCTCCCCCCTAGTTGGTTCCTCGACATATTGGTCTAAAAAACCATCCCTTATGCACTCCAGGAAATCCTCCCCCACCGTATTGCTTCCAGTTTGGTTAACCCAATCTATGTGCATATTAAAGTCACCCATTATAACTGCTGCACCTTTATTGCACGCACCCCTAATTTCATGTTTGATGCCCTCCCCAACATCACTACTACTGTTTGGAGGTCTGTACACAACTCCCACTAACGTTTTTTGCCCTTTGGTATTCTGCAGCTCTACCCATATAGATTCCAGATCATCCAAGCTAATGTCCTTCGAACTATTGCCTTAATTTCCTCCTTAACCAGCAATGCTACCCCACCTCCTTTTCCTTTTATTCTATCTTTCCTGAATGTTGAATACCCCTTATGGTGATGGTTCTTCACTCTCACCTTCTGGTTTAATTTCACACTTCTCTCTTTTACTCTACCTCTATCCTGATTCTCTTTCTGTCTTAATTGTATCTCCTCTACGGACTGTGCCAAATTTGGTTTTAACAATGAGAATCTGGTTCGAGGCTGTCATTTCGGAAATAACTCTGCTGGTGTTCTACCAGTAGTTGTATGAGGAATATTTCAATATGTAATCAAAAAATTAGCCAATTTGTGATCCAATGACAACTGTCGTTTCCTTGGATTTGGATCTAACATTTGTTTGATGAGGGCACATTTTACAATTTGTACAGTGCGCTCTGCTGCACCATTCGAAGCAGGATGATATGGTGGAACCTTGGTATGTTTCACACCATTTTTCCTCGTGAATTGTGCAAATTCCTCTGAACGAAATTGTAGTCCATTATCTGAAACAATTTCTTCAGGGAGGCCAAATGAAGAAAACAATTTTTGTAAAATGTCCAATGTTTTACTTGTTGTTATTTTCCACATTGGAAACACCTCAACCCACTTCGAATGGCTATCAATCACAATGAACAATTGTTGTCCTGCTAACTCAGCAAAATCAATATGTAGCCTTTGCCACACCCTGGGAGGCCATTTCCATGGCTGTAATGGTACTGGTGGTAGTTGCTTGCTTATCGATTGACATGTCGTACACTGACTCATGATGTACACTATATCTTTATCAAGACCTGGCCACCATAAATAACTGCATGCAAAACACTTGGTCAAGCACATTCCCAGGTGCTGGTCATGGAGGTCTCCTAATAATTTGGACCTGAATTTATTTGGTATAACCACTCTTGCACCCCATATGATACAATCTTTATCGACTGATAATTCATTCCTAAGAATGAAGAATGGATGTCTATCTTTGTCTGTTACCTGGTTTGGCCATCCATTTGCAATATACTCATACACCTTTGACATCACTGGGTCACGTTTGGTTGCTCTGCCAATTTCTTCAGCTGTGACTGGCAGTTCATCAATGCATGAAAAATAAAACACTTCTTCCCTTTCGGGTGTAACTTGTGATGGGGAAGGCAATCGAGACATTGCATCAGCATTACTGTGATCAGCTGATCGTCTGTATTCAATATCATATGTATATGCTGACAAAATCAAAGCCGAATTCTGCATTCGGGCTGCAGCTAATGTTGGAACTGGGGACTTTGGATGGAGGATTGCTGTTTGGGGATTATGGTCCATAACGATGGTAAACTTACGACCATACAAGTATTTGTGAAACTTCTTGACCCCAAAAATGAATGCCAAAGCTTCCCTTTCAATTTGTGCATAATTACTTTCACTGTCACTGAGAGTGCGTGAAGCAAAAGTAATTGGTCTCTCCTCCCCACTACTTAATACATGAGAGATTACTGCCCGAACTCCATACGGAGAGGCATCACATGCTAGCTTAATCTCCTTAGATATGTCATAGTGAACTAACATGGTGTTCGCTACCAATTTGCTTTTACACTCCTTAAATGCTGTTTCGCATTCTTTTGACCACTTCCAATGGATCTGTTTTTTCAAAAGTTCATTCAGTGGATGTAATACTGTAGCCAAATTTGGTAGGAATTTCACATAATAGTTCAAAACACCCAAGAATAAACGAAGTTCAGTGACATTCCTGGAAGTGGGTGCATTTTTGATTGCATCCAATTTTTCCATGGTTGGATGTAAACCATCTTTGTCTACTCTGTACCCGAAGTACTCCACTTTGATTTTAAATAACTCACACTTACGAGCAGACACTCATACTCTGTGCTTCTCTAGCTATAAGAGGACTTCATTCAATATGTTCTTATTAATTTGCCTATTTGGTGCTGAAATTAGTATGTCATCCAAATAACATACTACCCCTTCAATACCTTGCAAAATCTGATTAATCACCCCTTGGAATATGGCAAGGGCGGAAGACACTCCAAACGGTAGCCTATTAAATTGATACAGGCCTAGATGAGTATTCATAGTCAAACATGGCTTGGATTCCTCATCTAGTTCAAGCTGTTAGTAGGCATTCGTAAGATCCAGTTTTGAGAAGATCTGACCACTTGTCAGTGTTGTGAACAAATCTTCTATATTCGGCAATGTATTGGGGACATTACCCTCTAGAACTTGGTTTACGGTTACTTTATAATCACCGCACAATCTTACCATACCATCAGACTTTGGGACAACAACAATGGATGTAGCCCAATTACATCGATCTATCTTACAAATAATGTTCTCAGTCTCTAGTCTTTTGAGTTCTTGCTCAACTTTCTCCTTGAGTTCATATGGTACGGATGTGGCTTGTAGTAAACTGATCTAGCGTCTTTCTGTACCCTGACACTCGCCTTGAAGCCTTGGATCGGACTGCCCGTTTGGTAGAACACCTTCGGATACTTCTTGATAACCTCATCCATTGATGAAAATCTCGCTTCCACACAGAAAATCTTACTCCAATCTAGCTTCAGTGAGCGCAACCAATTTCTTCCTAGTAAGGCAGACTTGTCTCCTTTCACTACTATTAGAGGCAAGTTCTGAAATTGATCCTTATATTTCACCGGTATGGTGATATGACCTACCACAGGAATTTTCTCTCTCGAGTAGCCTTGCAGCTCTATCTTGGATTTCTTCAGTTGAAAATTACGCAATTTGTCGAGGTGCAGTGACTCCGGTACTACACTCACGGATGCACCCGTGTCAATTTCCATTGATATCTTGAATCCCGCAACATCTATGTGGATTTTGATGCTTTCAGAATCGCTGTCCGTTAACCTCGTGCTCCTGATGACGTGTAACTCTAACATCTCCTCGTCCTGTTGTTCTTCTTCCATGCTATGTAGTCTCTTGGGATTTCGACTCATAGCTTTGAATGCTGGACTCAAAGCTTTAAAAGCTGGTTTACCCTTCAATCGGCATGCCTTTGCAAGGTGCCCAGTCTTTCTGCAGAAGAAACACTCTGCCTTCACGTATGGAAAACTTTGAGCAATGTGTTGTTCCAAGCACCTATAGCACGACTTCGATGCTCTGGTAGAATTTTCAGTTTCTGAGACTTTCGGCCACGCCCATCTTTTACTTTGAACCTGTAGGTGATTTACCTCGGTTGACTGACGACCGTAATTATTATTTAATTCTCGGGAATATTGTTCGGCCATGCCCATCGACCTCGCTGTCTGACAAGCAATCTCAAAAGTCAAGTCATCCGTCATCAATAACTTCCTTCTGATCGCATCATTTTTCACCCCACAAACAAAACGATCCCTAATGCTCAGTTTTGAAAGTTTCCAAAATTACAGTGCATCGATAGCTTTTTTAATGCTACGATGTAATCACTGATACAATGATCAACCTTTTGATTCCAAATCCCGAAACGATAGCTTTCAGCAATTTCTAATGGGTTGGGGTTATAGTGCTGCTCCCGCTTTGTTAAAATCTCTTTAAGCATTGTGTCCTTTGGCTCGTCAGGCACAAGCAGATTTACAAGGGTTTCGTATAATGCCGGACCTACCACTGATAAGAAGATCGCTTTCTTACGTTTCAACACAGCCCGGTTCTGGACTGCATTGTCTGGAACTTCGATTATGTTATTTGCAGTGAAATACATTTCTAGCCGATCCACAAATGCTTTAAAACATTCCCGGTCATGTCTATATTCACCCAAATATCCCAATACACCTGCCATTTTACCTCGAATTTTGTAGTTTTTTTCCATATACAGAAACTTCCAAAGTCTCTCTGTTGGCTGGCTGAATCCTTCACCAGCAAAATTTAAGCTTTAAATCATCCGAAAAATCCCATCTCAGTCGCCAAAGGTAATGTATTCACAGAGCACAGCACACACAGCTTCCTAACATGGCAGGCAGCTCTCTCGGAAGTCTCCGGAAATCTGCCTGGTTCTGCTTATTATTAACCCTGCACTTGCAGTACACAATACGTCCACACCCACAGTGTGGAGCTACAAGCATTACAAGCTTACAGACATTACATAAATGTAAGTTGTTATTGTTATCGTGCAAAGTGCAGTAGAAATCTGTTACAGCACAGCGTCAAAGGCTCAGTAGGTGAACTCACTGCTCAATACAACCCTGGAAGATCCACACACAGTCCCCACTCTACACTGTATTGGCAATCTCAGCCAAGTGGTGGTAAGGGGCACCATTGATGGCACTGCTGTGGTGCCCAAACCCCATGGTCAACCTAACGACTGGGCCTCATTGCCATGCATTTTCTCACTGACCCACACGAACCTGGCCACATCTGCTAACTGGCCTGTGGATGGGCGAAATGGGAATTCAGCAGCTGGGGACACAGTCGTTTGATAGATGGGGGGGGGGGGGTTCGGTGGGGAGGCTCTGGATATAATTGGCTGGGTAGAGGGGGAGGGGAGGCCGGATTAAGGAAGTCCCAAGGTGTCCTGGTGAGGCCTGTAGGAGCACGCCTTTTTTTGGCAAAACCACGTGATTACCCCATAAGAGACAATCTGACTGGATGGACATTTCATCTTTGCGTCGGTGAAACTGTTTAATTTCATCTTGCATTTCCCGGGAAAGGCCGATCGGCTCTCATTGAGTCGCAACTTTTTACAAGTGATAGCACAGGATCCTGGCTGGTCCAGGTCCTGATCTGGTGAGCAGTGATGGGTGACCCCTCGCTCTTAAAAACATCCATGACCAGAAGCAAGTCTGTGGGCTGTGCCATTTCCACCCTGGTAGTGGGCAATGGTAGCCGACTGAGGGCATCAGCAGAGTTCTCCGTGCCTGGTCTGTGGTGGATAACATGGTCATAGGCAGACAATGTCAGTGCTCATCTTTGGATGCGGGCCAAAGCAGTGATGTTTATACCTTTGCTTTCTGAAAACAGCGAATTGAGTGGTTTGTGGCCAGTTTCAAGCTCGAACTTAAGTCCAAATAGGTATTAGTGCATTTTCTTAATCCCATATACACATGCTGTCGCCTCTTTCTCGACCATACTGTAGGCTCTTTCAGCCTTAGACAGACTTCTAGACGTGTATGAAACTGGTTGAAGTTTGCTCGATACATTGATTTGCTCTAACACACAGCCGACCCCGTACGAAGATGCATCACAAGCTAGCACTAATCGTTTACATGGGTCATACAGTACAAGTAACTTATTAGAACAAAGTAGGTTTCTGGCCTTCTCAAAGCTGTCTCTTGAGATTTACCCTAAACCCAGTCGTCACCCTTACGTAGCAACATGTGCAACGGTTCCAGCAAAGTGCTTAACCCGGGTAGAAAGTTAACAAAATAGTTGAGGAGTCCCAGGAACGAATACAGCTCTGTCACATTCTGTGGTCTGGGTGCATTCTTGATGGCCCCTGTCTTTGAGTTTGTGAGTCTGATGCCGTCTGCCACAATCTTTCTCCCCAAAAATTCAACCTCTGGCACCAAGAAAACAAACTTGGAGCATTTTAGCCTGAGTCCCACTCTGTCCAGTCGACTTAGAACCTCTTCCAGGTTGTGCAGATGTTCGGTGGTGTCTTGAAACACAATGGTGCGCGGAACCGATTTCAGCAGACTCTCCGTGTTCCTCTGGAAGATGGCAGCAGCCGAGGGAATCCCAAAAGGGCATCTGTGATATATAAACAGTCCTTTATGCGTGTTGATGCACGTCAATCTTTTCGAAGATTCAGCCAGCTCCTGTTTCATATAGGCGGAGGTTAGGTTCAACTTAGTGAACGACTTCCCCCCCCGCTAACGTTGCAAACAAGTCATTCGCTTTGGGTAGCGGCTACTGGTCCTGCAACGAGACCCTGTTGTTCGTTACCTTGTAGTCTCCGCAGATTCTGACCATGCCATTGCTTTTCAACACCGGAACAATTGGACTGGCCCACTCGTTGAACTCGACTGGCGATATGATTCCCTCTCGTTGAAGTCTGTCCAGTTCGATCTCGACTTTCTCCCTCATCATATATGGAACTGCTCGATCCTTGTGATGAACGGGCCTTGCATTGGGCACTAGATGGATCTGCACCTTGGCGCTTGTGAAGTTGTCGATGCCTGGTTCAAATAGCGACGGAAACTTGTTCAGCACTTGGGTGCACAAAGCACCATCCACTGAAGACAGTGCTTTGATGTCGTCCCAGTTCCATCGAATCTTTCCCAGCCAGCTTCTGCCGAACAGCTATGGGCCATCGCCTGGTACAATCCACAGAGATAAATCATGCACAGCTCTATCGTACGATAACTTAACTGTCATACCGCCAATGACTGGTACGAGCTCTTTGGTGTAGGTGCGCAGCTTTGTCTGAATCGGGCTCAGTTTGGGCCTTTGTGCCTTGTTGCCCCACAGTTTCTCAAAAGCCTTCTGGCTCATAATTGACTGACTCGCCCCCGTGTCCAACTCTATTGATACCGAAATACCATTCAATTTGACTTTAAGCATAATAGGATGGCTCTTGGTGGTGAAGGTGTGTATCCCATACACTTCTTCCTCGGGTTGAGTTGCCACTCTTTGTTCTGCGTGATCCGCGCCGGATCGATCATCCTCTGCTGACTCTGCCACGTGGTGAATCGCAGCACTCCTGCACATTCGCTGGAGGTGCCCCATTGTTTCGCAGCCTTTGCACACGTAGTGCTTGAATCAACATTGATGGGCTCAATGATTATCCCCCGCAGCGCCAACATGGTGTTAATGGATTTGCATTCATGCCCGATGGCGGACTCTGAGTCATCCTAGGTCTTGCAGCTGCAGACGTGTAGATCCTGCCATATGCAGTTCTGCCTGCTAGTGGTGTTATTTTATGCACAGTGCTTGCCGGTGAGCTTCGATGCTGGGAAGATATCTGTCTGGTATTATCTCTCGTGGATATGAATGCCTGGGCTATCGTGATGGCCTTGCTCCAATCTAGGCGGACAGTAGCTTGTGAAGAATGACCTTGTGGCCGATGCCAAGCACAAAAAAGTCCCCCAGCATTTCCCCCAAAAATCCAGCAAATTTGCAAATTCCCGCAAGGCATCTCAGGTCGGCGACATAACTCCGCCACGTCCTGGCCCTCAGAGCGGTGGTGCATGTAGAAGCAATACCTGGCCATTAAGACACTTTCCTTCGGCTTGAGGTGGTTCCGAACCAGCTTACATAACTCTGTATATGTCTTCTCCGCTGGTTTCTCTGGTGCTAGCAGATTCTTGATGACCCACACACGGTGAGGAGAATCGCCCTGCGCTTGATCGCTTTATCGCCCCATCCAGCTTGTTGGCCACGAAGTATTGGTCGAGATGCTCAATGAAGGCTTCCCAATCATCACCCTCTACAAATCTCTCTGAAATACCTACGGCAGCCATGACGACGTGAAAGTTCATAATTTGTTACTCGTCGCCAATTGTTAAGACTGGAAGAACTCCACAAGGCTGAGTACTGTGAGCTAAAACTGATGTGACCTTAGTCTCTGTAATACAACTCCAGAGAGCCTAAGCAGCATGGCAGACAACCTTTTATACTCTGTTGCACAAAGTGTGCAGGTGATCCTTGGGCCTCCAACAGTTGCGCCCTCTGGTGGCAAGTCTGACACAGTTACAATGTTTACATAGATAACACTTACCTGGTTGGGGCCTCTCCCGGCCCACATTCCACCTCCCAGTAGGTCTGGCGTGCGAGGGAAACCAGCACCGCTTTCCCAGGCCCTGCTCAGGCCTCCGACTAAAGTCATAGATCGGGACCCGATCTCCATATTTAAAGCAGTGCTCTGCTTTCATCCAGCGGGTGTCCTGCTCGCTTGCTCAAAAGATCAGGACACAGCAGGAAGGTGGTTTTATCAGACGATGGTAAATGAATGTCCTCATTTTAACATCCCCCCCCTCCCCCCACTGGTCCAGTTTCCACCAGGTAGGCCTGGAATGGGCGGTACACGGGGTGGGGTGAAGTAAAATAGGGCCCAATGTTTTGCAGTGGTCTACATCTAGTTATTTTCTGGTTCACTCAACCCTTGTGCAGTGTCAGTTATGGCTCAATGGATAGCACATTCGCCTCTGAGTCACAAAGTTGTGGGTTCAAATCCCACTCTATGAACTTGAGCACATAAATCTGGCCTGACACTCTAGTGGAGTGCTGCACTGTTGTAGGTGATGTATTTTGGATAGGATGTTGAACTGAGTCCCTGTTTGCTCTCTCAGGTGGGTGTAAAAGATCCCATGGCACTATTTCGAAGAAGAGCCGGAGAGTTATCCCGGTGACCTGGCCAATATTTATCTCTCAATCAACATAACAAAAACAGATTATCTGGTCATTATCACATTGCTGTTTGTGGGAGCTTGCTGTGCGCAGGTTGGCTCCCACATTACAACAGTGACAACACTCCAAAAGTACTTCATTGCCTGTAAAGCGCTTTGAAATGTCTGGTGGACGTGAAAGGCGCTATATAAATGCAAGTCATTTTTCTTTTTAGTCATTTTTCCGATTCTGGTTCACTCAACTCTGGTAGGAAGGAGTAATACTGATGCCTTCACTAATCGCGTATTTTTGATGCTTGAGGTAGCTGTCATGCTGCTTAAGAATCCAAAGCCTGGCACAAATACATTTGTGGAATAGGCGGCTGTAATTTACAACTATATACTGATTCGTTCAGACAGCACGTAACCGCGCTGTAAAAAAAAAACTATTAAACTGCACACATTCATTTGCTGGAGTCCCTTACATTCATCTTGTAAACCTGAAATTATACAGAACATTGAATGATGAGGTTCCTAATAGAAGCAGAAGTGCCTAGTAACTCAATAAAGGCTTTGAAGGATACCGTCTACATTCTAATCGGTATGTGAAAGGGGTAAAGCTCATCTGCGCATTTTGGAAAGTTGCATGTTCCCCTCCGCAAGCTGCCTGTTAGATATCTGTTTCTGGCACCTTGTGTAAAAACTTTAAATGGAGAATATTATCAGCCCTTAATATTAGGCTTTGATTTTATCATTAGTGTCACAAATATTATGTGTCGGATTAATTTTTTTTTACTAAGCGTTCCTAATACAAAAAAAGTGAAGCAGCAATTGTACTGTCATTTCCCCTCACACAAAGATGTTCTTTAATGAATAGAATTTAATTTTTAAAATGTTGATTTTGGGTACTAGTGACACTTGGGAAACAAGGCAGAACACAATGGAAAGTGGAAACAGAAGCAAATTTTTTTAATGGGAATCATAGAGTGATACAGCATACATGTGAGGTTATCCACTTTGGCAGAAATAATAGAAAAGCAAATTATAATTTAAATGGAGAAAAATTGCAAATTGCTGCAGTACAGAGGGACCTGGAAGTCCTTGTGCATGAAACACAAAAGGTTAGTATGGAGGTACAGCAAGTAATCAGGAAGGCAAATGGAATGTTGGCTTTATTTCAAGGGGGATAGAGTATAAAAGCAGAGAAGTCCTGCTACTGTACAGGGTATTGGTGAGGCCACACCTGGAGTACTGCGTACAGCTTTAGTCTCCGTATTTTCGAAAGAATATACTTGCATTGGAGGCTGTTCAGAGAAGGTTCACTTGGTTGATTCCGAAGATGAGGGTGTTGACCTATGAGGATAGGTTGAGTAGGTTGGGCCTATACTCATTGGAGTTCAGAAGAATGAAAGTTGATCTTATTGAAACTTGTAAGATAATGAGGGGGCTCAACAAAGTGGATGCAGAGAGGATATTTCCGCATAGGGGAAACTAAAACTAGGGGACATAGTCTCAGAATAAGGGGCCACCCATTTAAAACTGAGATGAGGAGAAATTTCTTCTCAGAGGGTTGTAAATCTATGGATCTCTCTGCCTCAGAGAGCTGTGGAGGCTGGGTCATTGAATATACTTAAGGTGGAGATAGACAGATTTTTGAGCGATAAGGGAGTAAAGGGTTATGGGGAGTGGGCAGGGAAGTGAAGCTGAGTCCAGGATCAGTTCAGCCATGATTGAATGGTGGAGCAGACTCGAGGGGCCGAATGGCCTCCTCCTGCTCCTATTTCTTATGTTCTTACGTTCTTATACAAGGAGGGCATTCGTGAACAGTTTTGGTCTCATTACCTAAGGAAGGATATACTTGCCATTGAGGGATTGCAACGGAAGTTCAACTGACTGACGCGTGGGAAGGGGAGATTATCTTACAAGGAGAGGCCTATCATCGCCAAAGTTTAGAAGAATGAAAGGTGATCTCATTGAAACATACTGTCGGGTCGACAAAGGTTGAACAAGTTCCCATGATTCTATAATTTAGTTCCACTCCAGCGGGGAGCTCGTTGAGAGTGAGGTGGAGCATTGCAGCAAGGAAGATTGAGAAGAGGGTTGGCGCGATGATGCAGCCCTGTTTGACCTTGGTTCACATGTGGATTGGTTCTGTGATGGATCCGTTGGTCAGGATCATGACTTGCATGTCGTCGTGGAGCAGGCGGAGGATGGTGACAAACCTTTGAGGGTAGCCGAAAAGGAGGAGGATGCTCCATAGTCCCTCGCGGTTGACAGTGTCAAAGGCCTTTGTAAGGTCAAAGAAGACCTTGTACAAGTGTTGGTGCTGATCCCTGCATTTTTCTTGCAGCTGTTGCGCCGTAAAGGTCATGTCCATTGTACCCCGTAGTGGACGCAATCCGCACTGTGACTCCGGGAGGAAAACCTCAGCCACAGGGAGAAGGTGGTTGAGGAGGATTCTAGCGATGACTTTCCCAGTGGCTGATAACAGGGCTGGACAGGGCTATAATAATATCCGCCCTCCTGTATGGCTCAAAGACATAGACCATGTACAGTAGACACCTAAAATAGCTGGAGAAATGCCACCAAAGATGTCTCCGCAAGATCCTGCAAATCCCCTGGGAGGACAGATGCACCAACGTTAGCGTCCTCAATGAGGCCAACATCTCCAGCATCAAAGCACTGACCACACTCAGCCAGCTCCGTTGGGTGGGCCACATTGTTTGTGTTATATGTTAATGCTTGGCGGTCACCAGACACCAGAGGGCGCCGCGGTCGGAGGTCATCGGGCTGTACGCATGTGACATGTGTGTTTGGTCACCTGTATATAAGCTGTGTGTCTTTGTCAAGGTGGCACTCTTTGGCTGGAATAAAGATGGATCAGGTTGCACCTGAGTGAGTTTACAGTAACCAGACTCTTGAGACATTACAATTGGCGACGAGGCAATTTAAGAACCTTCGCATGCACAATGGGCATGGTTGGAATCCTGGAGAGATTCGTGGAGGGTGAGGATTGGGCGGATTTTGTCGACCGCCTGGATCAGTATTTTGTGGCCAACGGCATGGAGGCAGAGGCCTACGCAGATAAGTGTAGGGCAGTTCTCCTCACTGTTTGTGGTCCGAAAATTTACGGCCTCATGAAGAATCTTCTCTCGCCTGTGTGTCCAGCGGAAAAACGGTACAAGGAATTGTGTACGTTGGTGGGTAACCATCTGAAGCCAAAAGAGGGGATCATCATATCTCGCTATCGTTTCTACACGCATGTTCATACTGAGGGTCAGGACATGCCGGGATTTGTCGCCGACCTGCGATGTCTTGCTGAGCCGTGTAAGTTCAGGAACATGCTGGAAGACATGCTGCGTGATGTCTTCGTGATAGGCATCAGCCATGATGCGATCCTCAGGAAGCTGTTGGCTGCAGAGACACTGGATTTGAAAAAGGCCATCGCGACTGCCCAGGCATGCATGACGACGGATGATAATTTGAGGCAGATATCCACAGCAAGTACTGTAAACAAGATGGCGTCGTCTTCGAGCAGAGCTGCTTACGCGAAACCTGCCACTGCTCAGAGCCCGGCAACTGATTCGAAACAGATTTCAACCTGTTTGCGTTGTGGGGGCAATCATCGGCCTCATCAGTGTCGGTTTACATAATACTCATGCAATGGATGTTTGAAAGTGGGACATCTTCACAGGATGTATCCACAGTGGAGCAAGCGTGGTGCGGCTCACCACATGATGAGGACCAGTTCAGTGTTGGCCCAGATACGTAACCCGAGGAGGAAGTGAATGGTCTGTATTCGTTCCTGAGCAAGAGCCAGCCGATAGTCATTAATGTGAAGCTGACTGGCGTGCCTGTATCAATGGAGCTGGACATGGGTGTGAGCCAGTCGATAACGAGCCAAAGGACATTCGACAAGCTGTGGGAAACTATGGCTGCGAAACCGAAGCAGAGTCCAGTCAATGCCAGGTTGCGTACTTACACTAAGGAACTCATACCGGTGCTTGGCAGTACAGCAATCGAGGTGTCATATGATGGTGTGGTTCACGAGCTACCCGTATGATTCGTCCCAGGTAATGGTCCAACGCTATTCAGTGGGAATTAGCTTGGGATAATCAAGCTGAACTGGAATGATGTCAAGATGTTGTCCTCGGTGAATGATACTTCATGTGCTCAAGTATTGAAAAAGTTTCCTTCTTTGTTTGAACCGGGCATTGGCAATTTTACGGGAGCTAAGATGCAGATTCACCTGGACTCCAATGCAAGGCCTGTCTATCACAAAGCTCGGTCTGTTCCGTACATGATGAGGGAGAAGTTTGAAATTGAGCTTGACAGACTCCAGCGTGAAGGGATCATATCGAGTTTAACGAGTGGGTTAGTCCCATTGTTCCTGTGTTGAAGAGTGATGGCACTGTCAGGATTTATGGAGACGACAAGGCTACGCTTAACCGATTTTCGATACAGGATCAGTATCCGTTATCGAGGACTGATGACCTGTTCGCCATGCTAGCTGGTGGAAAGTCATTCACTAAACTGGATCTGATGTCGGCCTATATGACACAGGAGCTTGTCAACACTTCGAAGAAACTCACCTGCATCAACACCCATAAAGGACTGTTCGTCTACAACAGGTGTCCTTCGGTTACAGCCATATTTCAGAGGAATATGGAGAGTTTATGAAGTCTGTTCCTAGAACTGTCATGTTTCAAGATGACATTCTGGTCACAGGTCGTGACACTGCTGAACATCTGAACAATCTTGAAGAAGTCCTACAGTGTCTGGACAAAGTGGGACTCAGGCTGAAATGCTCGAAGTGCACATTCATGGCACCTGAAGTCGAATTCCTCAGGAGGAAGGTTGCTGCTGATGGTATCAGGCCCACTGATTCGAAAACGGAGGCCATCAAAAATACACCCAGGGCCTCAGAATGTGACGGAGCTGTATTCATTCCTTGGGCTACTGAACTAATTTCTTACCCAGATTGAGCACTTTACTAGAGCCACTGCATGTCTTACTAAGAAAAGGCATCAACTGGGTCTGGGGTGCATCTCAAGATAGAGCCTTTGAGAAAGTCAAGAATACGCTATGTTCAAACGTGTTGCTTGATCATTATGATCCATGTAAGCGTCTTGTATTGGCCTGTGATGCTTCATCATATGGGATTGGCTGCGTACCCAACAAGCAAATGAATTGGGCAAGCTACAACCTGTTGCGTATGCTTCGAGAAGTTTGTCTAAAACAGACAGAGCTTACAGTATGGTAGAGAAAGAAGCTTTGGCCTGTAAGTATGGGGTTAAAAAAATGCACCAGTACCTGTTTGGTCTTCGTTTTGAACTAGAAACGGATCACAAGGCACTCATTTCATTGTTTGCGGAAAACAAAGGTATTAATACCAATGCATCATCCCATATTCAAAGGTGGGCGCTGACATTGTCTGTCTATGATTACGTCATCCATCATAGACCTGGTACTGAGAATTGTGCTGTTGCACTGAGTCATCTGCCCTTACCCACAACTGAGATGGAAACGCCTCAACCTGCAGATCTACTGTTATTAATGGATGATTTTGAGAGTGAAGGAACCCATGTCACTGCTCAACAAGTTAGGATCTGGACCAGCCATGACCCTATTTTATCTGTTGTGAAACAGTGTGTACTCAATGGTGATTGATCTGCCGTACTGATGGAGATGCATGAGACCAAACCTTACAACCGTCACAAGGATGAGCTGTCCATTCAGTCAGACTGTTTACTGTGGGGTAATCGTGTAATCATGCCTAAGAAAGGTAGCGAAAAATTTGTATGTGAACTTCATAGCACTCATCCTGGTATTGACATGATGAAGTCCATTGCTAGGTCTCATGGGCCCAAGTTTTGGGCCGCGCCTAGAACGGCGCAGCCCCGACCTGGACGCCCGTTTTTCGCGCCACAAAGTGTGCCTAAAAAAAACCTCCAGATTCTCCGGCTCCCTGCTGGTCCTCTAGCCCTCGGCGCGGTGCAGCACCAGCTGTAGGGGGCGGAGCCAGGTCCCTGCGCTGAAAACAGTGCCGGGACCTCTGCACATGCTCGGTACAGTGGGCACGCAAGTGCAGTAGCTCCAGGCGCCCAAAACTGTGTGGGAGGGGCCCGAAGCATGCAGCCCCTAGCCCGGGCCGAATGGCCTCACTGGGGCTGCGTGCATAAGGCTCCTCCCACGGCCAGCTCCTGCTTCCTGCCGACCCGACCCGACTCCCGCTCCCCGTCCCCAGACCCGACCCGACCCGACTTGACTCCCGCTCCCTCCTCCCCCCACCCCGCACCGGACCGCGCCCCCCCACCCCGACCCGACCTCCGCTTCTCCCGCTCCCGACCTTCCGCCACCCCCCTTCCCTGACCGACCTCCGCTCCCGACCGATCTCCGCCCCCGATCTACGCTCCCAACTCCCCCGGACCCCAGACCCGACGCCACCTCCCTGTCAGTCCGGTAAGTCTAAGCTCGAAGTCTTGGGCCCAGCCGGGCCCAGCCCGTTCAGCCTCCCTCTCCTTTCTTTCTCTCTCTCTCTCTCTCTCTCCCTTCTCTCTCTCTTCCTCTCTTTCCCCCTTCTCTCCCCCCTTCCCCTCCCTCCCTTTTCTTCCCCCCCTCCCCTCCCTCCCTCCCTTCTCTCCCCCCTCCCTTCCCCTCCCTCCCTTCTCTTCCCCCCCTCCCCTCCCCCTCCCCTCCCTCCTTTCTCACCCCCCTCCCCTCCCTCCCTTCTCACCCCACTCCCTTCTCACCCCCTTCCCCTCCCTCCCTCCCTTGTCACCCCTCTCCCCCACTACAACCCCTCTCCCCCACTACACCCCCTCTCCCCCACTCCAACACCCCTCCTCCCTCTCCCCTCCACCCCTCCACCCCCCCTCCCCATCCTCCCCCTCCCTTCCACCCCTCGCTGTCAGAAACACAGACACTGACAGACAGAGAGTGAGAGACACACACAGACAGACAGACAGAGAGATAGAGACACTGACAGAGACACACTGGGGTTGGGGGGGGCATCCCAGCACGCTGTTGGAGGGCTCCTGGTGCTGCAGTCGGTAAGTAGAAAATGTTTTATTTATTGATTTAAAAAAAAATTATTTCTTATTAATTTTTTTTGGATTTTATTGGTTGATTTATTGATGTTTTTATCATTTATTATTGATGATGGCTCTTTTTTTGTAAAACTGAAGTGTTTAATGTTTGTAAACTTCCCTTTAAACCTCCCCCCCCCCCATTCCCTCCGCCTGATTTGTAACCTACGCCTGATTTTCCAAAGTGTAGACAAGGTTTTTTTGAGCGTACAAAAATCTTCACTTACTCCATTCTAAGTTAGTTTGGAGTAAGTTTTCACTGCCGAAACTTTGAAAACAGGCGTAAGTGGCCGGACACGCCCTCTTTTGAAAAAGAAAATTCTGTTCCAAAGTGAAACTGTTCTAACTGACTAGAACTGGAGCAAACTAAATGCCGAGAATTTGAATTTCTAAGATACACCGTTCTGCACCGGTTGCTCCAAAAAATCAGGAGCAACTGAGGCTGAAACTTGGGCCCCATATATGGTGGCCTGGAATTGACTCTGATCTGGAATCATGTATGTATCAGTGCAATACTTGCACGCAGCTAAGTAAAGTACCAGCGGAATCTCTGGTCGTGGCCATCGAAACCACGGTCAAGGATCCACTTTGATTTTGCGGGCCCGTTCCTAGGAAAGATGTTTTTTGTCGTAGTAGATGCATATTCTAAGTGGATAGAGTGTGTTACTATGTCATTCAGCATGTCTATAACTACCATTGAGAGCCTTCGTATCATGTTTGCTATTCATGGAGTGCCTGACATTGTTGTGAGCGACAACGGATCTTGCTTCACAAGTCTTGAGTTCTGGGAGTTCATGAAGCTCAATGGCATCAGACATGTGAGATCAGCTCCATTCAAGCCTGCTTCTTGTGTCCAAGCAGAGCGTGCCATTCAAATGATGAAACAAAGTATGAAATGTGTAACTCAGGGTTCACTGCAGAGACAGTTGTCATGTATATTGCTCAGTTATAGGTTAAGACCTCATACGCTTATTGGGGTTCCTCCTGCTGAACTACTGATGAAGAGAAATCTCAAGAACAGGCTTTCTCTTGTTCATCCTGATTTGAATGATCGTGTTGAAAACAGACGTCAAAGTCAGCAATGGTGTCATGATCGTGTTGCCGTGTCACGTAACATCTCGGTCAATGATCCGGATTATGTACTGAACTATGGTCAAGGTCCAAAGTGGATCGCCGGCACTGTTATAGCCAAGGAGGGTAACAGAGTGTTTATTGTCACGCTCAAGAATGGGCAAACGTGCAGGCAACACCTTGACCAGGTTAAACTACAGCACACGGATGAACTGGAACCGAGTGAGGAAGATGCAGTCAGTGATCAACCAACCATTGTTCACTCATCAGAGGACTCTGCTGACATTACTGACTCTGAACCTTCAGTCTCTGATATGGTCATGGCCACTCCCATCAGATCGGCTACTCAGCCCTCAGTCTCAACAGACTCAGAACGCTCGCCCAGAGCCAAAGTTGAACTGAGACGATCAACTCGTGAGAGGAAAGCCCCAGACCTTCTTAATTTGTAAAAAGATTGTTGTTAAGATTTTAAAAGGGGGATGTTGTTAGGTATTAATGCTTGGGGGTTATCAGACACCAGAGGGTGCTGCGGTCGGAGGTAATTGGGCTGTACACATGTGACATGTGTGCTTGGTTACCTGTATATAAGCTGTGTGTCTTTGTTAAGCTGGCACTCTTGATTGGAATAAAGATAGATCAGGTTGAACCTGAGTGAGTTTACAGTAACCAGATTCTTGAGTCATTACAGTTTGTATGCCTGACACAAGACTCCCAAAGCAAGCGCTCTACTCGGAACTTCTACATCGCAAACGAGCCTCATGTGGGCAGAGGAAATGTTTCAAGAACACTCTCAAAATCTCCTTGATAAAATGTAACAACCCCACCAACACCTGGGTGTCCCTGTCCAAAGAGCGCCCTAAGTGGAGGAAGAGCATCCGGGAGGGTGCTGAGCACCGCGAGTCTCGTCGCTGAGAGCATGCAGAAAACAAGCGCAGGCAGTGAAAGGAGCGTGCGGCAAACCAGACTCCCCACCCACCTTTTCCTTCAACGACTGTCTGTCCCACCTGTGACAGGGACTATAATTCCCATATTGGACTGTTCAGTCACCTGAGAACTCACTTTTAGAGTGGAAGCAAGTCTTGCTCGATATCGAGGGACTGCCTATGATGATATAAGACACTTGTCGGAGGTTAGCATTCGAGTAGTGATACTAAAGAAGCTACTTAATCTTCGGGGAGAAAAATCATTGGGGCCTGATGGTTAACATCTGATGATCCCAAGGGAAGCTAGGGAAGAAGTAACAGAAGCTCTGACTATAATTTTCCAAGATTCTGTGGGAAAAAAAAATCATGCAGAAAATTGGTGGAGTGCAGAGATCTCGTGTGGTTGTGTGGCTGGCGGAGATGCCAGAGATAGGGAGGGGTGAGGCCATGGAGGGATTTTGAACACAAGGATGAGAATATTAAAATCGAGGCCTTGTTGTGCCATGGGATCTTTCACAAACATCTGAGCAGACAGCTGGGTCACTGTTTTGACACCTCAGTCCCACCATCGGCTTAGATTACACGCTCAGGTCTGCAGTGAGGCTTGAACCCACAATCAAACAATCAAACCAGAGGACACGGCCCGTAAATTCAAAAATGAATGTGTGGAAACAACAGGGATAATTCTAAACTAACTCATCGGGCGGGAAGCCCATGGGATCAGGTGCAAAGCCGGTTCACATCCTGCCCAATAGATTAGAATTGGGACGGAGTGGAGAACCTGTGTTGCATCCGATCCATCACGCTCAAACGGGCGGGTAATTTTAAAATTGTCCCCTTTGTTTCTGTGAATGTAAGGCCAGTCTATAGAACAGGCTCCCTAGCAAGACCAGAGAATCATAGAATCTTGCAGCACCGAACTGGACCTTTCAGCCCATCGTGACTGTGCCAGTTCTTTGAGACAGCTGTCCCATTTACTCTCACACCCCTGCTTTTTCCCCGTAACCCTGCAAATTAGTCCTCTTGAAATACATGTCCAATTGGCTTTTGAAAGTTCCTGTGAAATTCTGTGCTGGGGCCCCAGCTGTTTACACTGTATATTAATGATTTAGACGAGGGGATTAAATGTAGTATCTCCAAGTTTGTGGATGACACTAAGTTGGGTGGCAGTGTGAGCTGCGAGGAGGATGCTATGAGGCTGCAGAGTGACTTGGATAGGTTAGGTGAGTGGGCAAATGCATGGCAGATGAAGAATAATGTGGATAAATGTGAGGTTATCCACTTTGGTGGTGAAAACAGAGAGACAGACTATTATCTGAATGGTGACAGATTAGGAAAAGGGGAGGTGCAGCAAGACCTGGGTATCATGGTACATCAGTCATTGAAGTTTGGCATGCAGGTACAGCAGGCGGTTATGAAAGCAAATGGTATGTTGGCCTTCATAGCGAGGGGATTTGTGTACAGGGGCAGGGAGGTGTTACTGCAGTTGTACAGGGCCTTGGTGAGGCCACACCTGGAGAATTGTGTACAGCTTTGGTCTCCTAACTTGAGGAAGGACATTCTTGCTATTGAGGGAGTGCAGCGAAAGTTCACCAGACTGATTCCCGGGATGGCGGGACTGACATATCAAGAAAGACTGGATCAACTGGGCTTGTATTCACTGGAGTTCAGAAGAATGAGAGGGGATCTCATAGAAACATTTAAAATTCTGACGGGTTTAGACAGGTTAGATGCAGGAAGAATGTTCCCAATGTTGGGGAAGTCTAGAACCAGGGGTCACAGTCTAAGGATAAGGGGTAAGCCATTTAGGACTGAGATGAGGAGAAACTTCTTCACCCAGAGAGTGGTGAACCTGTGGAATTCTCTACCACAGAAAGTTGTTGAGGCCAATTCACTAAATATATTCAAAAAGGAGTTAGATGTGGTCCTTACTAGTAGGGGGATCAAGGGGTATGGCAAGAAAGCAGGAATGGGGTACTGAAGTTGCATGTTTTGCCATGAACTCATTGAATGGAGGTGCAGGCTCAAAGGGCCGAATGGCCTACTTCCGCACCTATTTTCTATGTTTCTATGATTCCACCACCCTTGTAGGTAGTGCGTTCCAGGTCTGTGTGAAGCCAATTCTCCTGATTTTCCCTCTAGTTCTTTTGCCAATTATTTTAAGTCTATGACTTCTGGTTACCCATCCACTTGCCGGAGGAAAAGGTTTCTCCCTATTTGCTCCATCAAAACCCGTCATAATTTTGAAGACCTCTAAAAGATGTACCCTTAACCTTCTCGGCTCAAACAAGAACAATTCCAGTTTCTCTAGTCTCTCCACTTAACTGAAGTCCCTCATCCCTGATAGCACCCTGGTAAACTTCCTCTGTACCCTCTCGAAGGTCTCGACATCCTTCCTGAAGTGTGGGGCTCAGTATTGTCCACAATACTCCAGCTGCGTGCCAACATAGACGGAGGAAGCAGTTAGTATTGGTCCATTAAAATTCAAATCAGATCTCTTTCTTTCGGAAATTAATATTTGGCGATACAGTGTCGGAGTAATTTGAGACAACTGCAGGAAAAATGCAGGGAGCAGCGCCAGCCCTTATACATGGCCTTTTTCGATCTCACAAAGGCCTTTGACACTGCCGTGAGGGTTTATGGAGCGTCCTCCTCCGTTTTGGATGCCCCCGAAAGTTTGTCAACATCCTTCGCATGCTCCACGGCGACATGCAGGCCGTGATCCTTACCAGTGGATCCATAACAGACCCATTTCACGTCCGGACCGGGGTCAAATAGGACTGCAGCATCGCTCCAACCCTCTTCATTTTCCTCACTGCCATGCTCCACCTCACTGTCGACAAGCTCCCCGCTGGAGTGGAACTAAACTACAGAACCAGAAGCTATTTAACCTACGCCGCCTCCAGGCCAGGTCCAAGATCACCCCAACCTCTGTCATTGAGCTGCAGTACGCAGACGACGCCTGCGTCTGCGCACATTCTGAGGCTGATCCCCAGGATATATAATCGATGTATTCACCGAGGCATATGAAAGCATGGGCCTTACACTTAACATCCGTAAGACAAAGGTCTTCCACCAGCCTGTCCTCGCCGCGCAGCACTGCCCCCCAGTCATCAAGATTCACGGCGCGGCCCTCGATAACGTGGACCACTTTTCATACCTTGGGAGCATCTTGTCAACAAAGGCAGACATTGATGCGGTGATTCAACATCGCCTCCAGTGCACCAGTGCAGCCTTTGGCTGCCTGAGGAAAAGAGTGTTCGAAGACCAGGCCTTCACATCTACCACCAAGCTCATGGTCTACAGGGCTGTAATAATACCCGCCCTCCTGTATGGATTAGAGGCATAGACGATGTACAGAAGACACATCAATATCAGCAATGATGTCTCCGCAAGATCCTGCAAATCCCCTGGGAGGACAGATGCACCGACATAGTGTCCTCGCCCAGGCTAACATCCCCAGCATTGAAGCACTGACCACACTCGATCAGCTTCGCTGGGCAGGCCACTTAGTTCGGCATGCCAGACACGAGACTCCCTAAGCAATTGCTTTACGCGGAGCTCCTTCATGGCAAACAAGCCAAAGGAGGATAGCGGAAACGTTACAAGGACACCTTCAAAGCCTCCCTGGTGAAGTGCGACACCACCACTGACACCTGGGAGTCCCTGGCCGAAGACCGCGCGAGGTGGAGAAAGTACATCCGGGAGGGCGTTGAGCTATTCGAATCTCAACGCTACGAGCGTGAATAGGTTAGGCACCGGCAACGGAAGTAGAGTGCGGCAAATCAGTGCCACCCCTGCTTCCCCGACAAATGTCTGTCCCACCTATGACAGGGTCTGTGGCTCTCGTGTTGGACTGTTCAGCCACCAAAGGACTCACTTTAGGAGTGGAAGCAAGTCTTCCTCGATTCCGAGGGACTGCCTATGATGAATTTGAGACATGAAAGGAGGTGAGTTTAGCAATGCTTGGGAGGAACAGGTGACTTTGGCCCTATGGTTCCCAAAGCTCTCCACCTGTGGGGTTTTTTCTCGTGTCATGTCTGGGACTGTTGCAGACTAATTGATGAGAGATTGATTGCCATAATTAGCCATTAGCATTGTATTGTGTGACTATCACGGTGGAAGACAAACTTGATGGACCTTGGTCTTTTGTCATCCAGCAATTTCCATATTCCTCGAGTCAACAGTATTACCAACTGAGCCAAGCTGATGCTCGATACTAGCGCTCCTTAATTTTACGTCCTTTTTCAAGCTAAATATTTTTGTGGGTTCCTGAAACTTCCAGATGTGTCTTGTAAAATAATGAAGGCGACCATGAGCACCCTTACATCTGGGAACTGAGAATGTAACATTGCCAGTGGAGCAGAGGGCATTCATTTCCCAGCGCCCAGGGTATTATCGCCATCGGGCATCGCAAGTCACTATTGCTGCAACGAGGCAATGTGCTGATGGTCGGCTGGTTTGGGAGTTCAGGTTCGCTTTAATATCTTATCAGGGAACGAGCTGGAGCACACCAGAGCAGCATGCTGTAGCATATTAGCATAATCACATTTAAAAAGTGAGTGCAGCGCATTAAACAATTTACAGCCGCTCTGTGGCGGCCTGTGATTGAGTGCCATAACCAGCTCGGGGGAATTAAGCAATTTCCTTTGGAGTGGCGCCTCGCTGTGAGGCTTTACCGGCTGAAAGTCTGTGGAGTGATGGAACAGTGCAACTCGGAGGTTGGCTTGATCTCATGTGACCTTTTGTGAGACCCTAACTCGGGTCGCCAACTCCGACGGCACGTATCCCTGGAGGTTTCATCACATGACCTCCAACCGCCCCGCCCAGTCAAACAGCCTATTTTCTCCACCTCCGTCATAACTAAGAAACGGAAGTACCAAAGGAAATGGAAAGAAAACGCCCGGGGGGGAGAAATTCGGGTTATTTGCATCTCCCATTACTAATGGGGTGCAAATGACCTTGTGTCCGGGCACGGCGCCGCTAATGACTCCTGCTAACTTCAGCTGGGAGTTTAGTGGCGGCAGTAACACGTAGCGCCCCGCTCTGCTGCGCTGGCGATGCTGCCGTCATCACCGTGCGCATCGCCCCGTTAGTGCCCCAGATCCTAAATTGGATATCGCACCCCCTCTCTCCCCCCCGCCCCCCCCCGGAGGCAGCACGGGACGATGACAGTGGCAGCTTCAGGAGAAGCATACCAGGTGGCCGGCCGCTAGCGGGGCGATAGTTAAAGGGGAGGTGTGCTGCTGGTCATTAAATAAAATGGACCATTTCCTTGGGCACCCTGTTGGCTCTTTGGACTGCGGTCTGTGCCACGATCGGTCAGCCCGGCGCTCTGCTTGAATGCCAAGCTGTTGGCGCGGCACTACCGCTCCCCGGTGGTCCAGATGGTACACTTTCATGACTGCAGAGTGTGCAGCATGGGCCCTTCCCTTTAAATCAGGGAAGAGCCGCTCCTACGCGGCGGCGCTACGCAACCCAGTGCGGAGCGAGGTTGAGCCGTGCGCCCCGCTACCACCCCAGAAAGGAAGTGGAACGCCTGATTTAGCACTCCGCTTCCTTTCTGGGGCGGGGCGGTAACCCCAATTTCTCACGGGAGGCGTGACCTCAGCGCCTGCCGCAAAGTCTCGCGCCGCACAAGTGTTACCGCCCCTCCCAATGATTCTTCTCCCAAGGGTGTGGTTTACAGCGGTGTCCTGGAGATTAGTGTTTAATTCCTGGACAATCCTGGAGGGTCGAACTCCAACGCTCTTGTTTTCGCAACACTCTGGAGAAGTCCAGCTGGAAAGGGGAGGTTGGAAAAGGGTAGCTGTGGGTTTACGACGGTGATGATGAAGCTCATCTGAAAGTAATATCAGCACATGCAGGATTTATGACAGTCTCAGGCCATTGCTGTAATTCTTCATCACCTTTTATCCAGTAACCCATCGCTAACCTTTATGTCTGCACCTAGTCTGTATTGACAGAGCATTGAATATTTGCACTAATGAAATATGGCCAGAAGCACTGTACTGTTATTGTTTTCCTCTTGTTTCTTTATATATGGAAACATTATTGAGTGTCAGTTGTAGAAATGTTAGCTGGGATCTCATATGAAAAATGTCAAATTTAGCCATGAGTCAGTCACTCTGAGCACCTAAGTCATGGAAATATGATCACTCAAACCACAGATTTACTCGTTCTATTACCAACTCAGAGATCTGCCATTTGGTGGGGCGCTTTATACTTGACAAAGCTCCGATCTAAAATATCGGATGCAAAGCTCAAATAGTCAGACGTCGAAAGTATAATCAAATGAGTAAAACGCCAGGAGTGATGTGAATTGGCTGAGAATTTGCAGGAACGAGGCGTCTCGAGGCCCGTTTGTTGGACTCGTTCCCGCAACCTTCAGCTCCAAACGTTTAATGCGCTGCAAGTTGCGGGAAGTGCGAGCAGATAACGGGCGCGGCGAAGGAAACAGGGCACCCGGGACCCCGGTCAATGGCGGGACCATCTGGGTATCTCCTCAACCAATGAGATTTAAAGGATAGAGAAAGAAACAGAGGAAGGACTGAGAAGGTAAATGGGGTGGATTAGAATCAAATTGGATACAGAGAGAGAGAGAAATAAAGAGAGAGAAAAATTGGATTAAGAGAGATTGAGTGGCATTGCAGGAACGTCAGCCCATTGTGTCAGCTGTGGCTCAGTAGGTCGCACTCTCACCTCTGAGTCAGAGTGATTGTGGGCTCAAGTCCCACTCCAGAGACTTCAGCACAAAAATCTAAGCTGACACTCCCAGTGCAGTGCTGAGTGAGTGCTGCACTGTCGAAGGTGCTGTCTTTTGGATCAGGCGTTAAACCGAGGCCCCGTCTGCTCTCTCAAGTGGACGTAAAAGATCCCATGGCACTATTTCGAAGAAGAGCAGCGGAATTATCCCCGGTGTCCTGAGCCAATATTTATGCCTCAATCAACATAATAAAAAACAGATGATATGATCATTATCACACTGCTGTTTGTGGGAGCTTGCTGAGCAAATTGGCTGCCGCGTTTCCTACATTCCAACAGTGACTACGCTCCAAAAGTACTTCATTGGCTGTAAAGCACCTTGTGATGTCCAGTGGTCATGAAAGGTGCGATATAAATCCAAGTCTTTCTTTATTTTCTTTTTCATTAAAAGGATCCTTTTGTCAGTAAGCACCAGCAATGACTCTCTGCGGCGAGTTTAATTAGTTTTACCAGCGCAAACGTGACAATCTCTGGACGCTTACGCACTTACGAGTTGTTTGAGGGCAAGCTCCCATTGCCGCGAAGCTGACGGCAGAGCGCCGCAAACCGTCCAGTGATTTGCGGCATTCCCGACACACAAGGCACCTCACCCTTTGACACAAATGGCTGGGTTATTAAATTTACACACTAATAACAGCGCCAGCCATTAAACCTGCTGTTATTTCCCCGGCAAACTCTGGCCCAACGTGTCGCTCTCCGGCAATATCGCACGGCGACGTCCCAAAAACACACGATGCGTCACTTCAGCATTGGCTCGGTCGGTCCTGGTGGAGCGGTAAACTGGGCAAAATCACAAGTCCCCACTACTCGCAGGCCGTGCCTCAAGTAGCTAAAATGTGCAGCAGGAAATGGTGACACAAACAAGTGTTTTCATAGAAATCGCGTCGACTGATCCCAGTCAGCAGTCACAAAGATGCTGCAACGCAACCCAAGACTGAGGAAAGCAATGCCTCGTGGCAGGTAAAGAACGTTCTGTGACAGTGCTTGGGGCTAAAAATTTGTTTGCTTAGCACCACCCATTAGCGCCCGAGGGAGGCACTAACGGCCGCGAAGCTCTTACCGGCCGAGCGCCACGCTGGCAGCGCTTACCGCGGCCTTCAGTGGGGGTTTACCGATGACGCTAACAGTGAGTGCTGTGCAATCGAGCGCCACCCGTTCAGTGACGTCAGTGAATGTGCAATGCCCCTTGTAGCGCTGCGGTCGCAAAATTGAATGCGTCCGCCTGCCGTAGCGCCCGGCGCGAATTCCAACAAGGAAAGCAGGCGTCCCGAAGAAGCTGCCGGGGTGATATTTCCGCGGGTGAGCAGTTGGGCGGTTAAAATGGAATTTATTTGCACTAATGTATCTCTCTTAGGTGTTCAACACTGTTGCTAATCTCCCTTCGCATTTTCTTTCAGTTTTCGGGTGTCCAGCTGACCTCCCCTTTAGGCGCTGGGATGCCGGTTTCCGAGCGCCAGAACTTCAAAGCGCTCCCGCGATGGCGCCCCAGAAATCAGGGTTAGCGCCCTAAGAGGGGTGTGGAATGCTTCCGTCAGCACTCCACTATCCTCTTGGGTGCTAAAGACCAATATCCCAGTGGGAGGCGGTAAACATCGCCCGGCGTTAAGTTAGCGACCAGGCAGTGTCACCGCCTCAAACGGGGCTATAACTAATTTTTAGCTCCTGAACATTTAGCTGGCTCCAATACATTGTTCTCGACACAGCTCTGGCTCATTGGTAGCCCCTCCTTTTGTCATGCTTTACACCCATGTGATCATAAGAACATAGGAGAAGGCCATTCAGCCCCTCGAGCCTGTTCCACCATTCAATGAGATCATGGCTGATCTGTATCTCAACTTCATTCAACCCGCCTTGGCTCCATAATCCCTTAATATCCTTGGTTAGCAAATAGCAGCTTGTCTAGTGCTGTGAACTTCTTCCGATATGTTTAGTGCTGTGAACTTCTTCCAATATTTTGTTAGTTGTCGTACCTGCATTGTAAATCAACCTCTATTCTTCTTCCCCGACCAAGAATGTCTGTGCAACCAGTGCTGCTGCCTCTAAGGTCAGGTTCTTGGTCTCTATGAGCTTTCGGAATATGCCTGCGTGGCCTATTCCTTCAATGAAAAAGTCTCTCAGCATTTCTCTCCTCAGTTCATCGGAGAACTCCCATAAACTAGCCAATCTCCGAAGTTCCGCCACGAAGTCGGGTATGCTCTGGCCCACACAGCGTCTGTAGTTGTAGAACCTGTGTCTGGCCATGTGTAGGCTGCTCGCTGGCTTCAGGTGGTCTCTTACCAGTGTGCTCAATTCTTCAAACGACTTGCTTGCTGGTTTCTCGGGTGCCAACAGATCCTTCATTAAAGCGTGTGTTTTCGAGCCACAGCTGGTCAAGAGATGGGCTCTTCTCTTGTCTGCCTTATCATCGCCTAACCAATCTTTGGTTACAAAGCTTTGCTGGAGCCTTTCTATAAAGTCCTCCCAATTGTCTCCTGCATTGTACTTTTCATCTGACCCATTGTTCGCCATTCTGTGGATTCTGTAATCCCGTAACCTGTCGCCACTGTAAAGTCCTGTCCCCTCAGTACAGATTCACACGAGGCATGTAGTGAAGTCAAGGTCACTCTGGACCTGCACCTTTATTTCACAGCTCTGGAATGCTGCACTTGCCTGAGACCTGTCCTTATATACCTGTCTCTTGCAAGTGCACCCCTGGTGGTAAGGTATGCTGGTGGTTACAGGTCATATCTTATTACAGTCATGTACAGCATGTTAGGATACAGTTATATATAATAATGTAAGATACATGACAGGATCAGCCATGATCATATTGAATGGTGGTGCAGACTCGAAGGGCCAAAGGCCTACTACTGCTACAATTTTCTATGTTTCTATGATATGTTGGCCTTGGAAGGTGTGCAGTGCAGATTCACCAGAATGTTACCAGGGCTCCAAGGGCTAAATTATGAGGAGAGATCACTTAAACTAGGCTTGAGATTTTTAGGATTTGGAAAGGAAGTGTTAGGGTAGATGGAGAGACAGTTTTTCCGCTGGTGGGAGAGTCCAGTAAAAGGGGATATAACCTTAAATTCAGAACCAGGCGATTCAGAAGTGAAGTTAGGAAACATTTCTGCACGCAAAGGGTTGTAGAAGTGTGGAATTCTCTCCCACAAAACCGGGAGAACAGGCTCTCGACAGCAGGCAGAAGCCATCAAGGGCCACAGGAACGGCCGTTCACACCTCATCAACCCAAAATGCGATCAATCAACAACAAACTGAGAGAAGCTCAAGAGAGATCAGTCAGACGCAGATCATTCTTTGGGAACACTTTGAACAATGGAACAGGTCTGTGCTGGAGGTGTGGGGGTGGGCACTCGTCAAGGGGATGTCTATTTCAGCAGGCTGTTTGCAGAAATTGTGAATATACAGGGCATTTGGCCCGCATGTGCAAAAAAACGGCAGCTCGGCTGGTATACGAATTGGATGGGTCGGAAAGTGGATCAGAAGATGGTGGGGACAGTACCCGGGACACCGATGTACAGCGGGTCAACAAGATCAATGGCCACTGCTCCTACAACAGGATGGCTCCTATAATGATGAGGGTCCTACTCAACGGGATATCTGTCAACATCGAGCTGGATATGGGAGCGAGTCAATCTCTCATGGGCGCTCAACAATTTGAACAACTGTGGCCGCATAAAAGAGACAGATCAAAACTCACAAGGGTTGACACCACACTAAGGACCTATACCAAAGAAATCATACCAGTCCTCGGCAGCGCCATGCTCTCTGTCACACATAAAGGGACAGTGAACCGACTTCCCTTGTGGATTGTCCCCGGAGATCTCCCAGCACTGCTGGGGAGAAGCTGGCAGGCAAAACTAAACTGGGAATGGGATGATGTCCATGCCATGTCATTAGAGGAACAGACCTCCTGCTCAACAGTTATAAAGCGATTTGAACATATCTTTCAGCCAGGTGTGGGCACTTTCAAAGGGGCCAAAGTCAAAATCTACATCACACAGGATGCAAGACCGGTCCATCACAAGGCCAGAGCTGTACCCTATGTGATGAGGGAAAAAATTGAACACGAACTAGACAGGCTTCTGCGGGAAGGCATTATATCACCTGTGGAATTTAGCGACTGGGCAAGTCCCATCGTCCCAGTCATGAAGCCTGATGGATCCGTACGAATCTGTGGTGACTACAAATCTACCATAAACAGAGTCTCCCTACAGGACCAGTACCCGCTGCCCAGAGTGGAGGACTTATTTGCCACATTGACTGGAGGTAAACTTTTCTCAAAATTAGACCACACATCAGCGTATATGACGCAAGAATTGACCGAGGAATACAAGCTACTCTCCACCATCAACACACATCGAGGCCTTTTCATGTACAAGCGATGCCCATTCGGCATCAGGTCGGCAGCTGCCACATTCCAGCGCAACATGGAGAGTCTGCTCAAGTCCATCCCGGGGACAGTTGTATTTCAAGACGACATACTTATCACGGGCAGGGACACTGACTCCCATCTCCGTAATTTGGAGGAAGTACTAAAGCGGTTGGATCGGGTAGGCCTACGAGTCAAGAAATCCAAGTGCCTGTTTCTCGCATCCGAGGTTGAATTTTTGGGCAGAAGGATTGCCGCTGATGGAATCCGCCCAACAGAGTCCAAAACAGAAGCAATTCGCCTGGCACCCAGGCCCCGGAATGTCTCAGAACTGCGCGCCTTTCACGGGCTACTCAATTACTTTGGGAACTTTATGCAGAACTTAAGCACGCTGCTGGAGCCTCTCCACGTGCTACTCAGAAAGGGGTGCGATTGGTTTTGGGGGGACGCCCAGGAATGCGCCTTCAATAAGGCACGCAACCTTCTGTGTTCCAACGCTGTTTTGACTTTCTTTGACCCAGGTAAAAAGCTAGTTCTCACATACGATGCATCAGCGTATGGGGTCGGGTGTGTTTTTTACAACATGTCAATAGTGAGGGCAAATTACAACCCACAGCTTATGCCTCCAGGTCACTTTCGCGGGCGGAGCGCGGGTACGGAATGGTAGAGAAGGAGGCGCTCGCGTGTGTGTACGGTGTCAAAAAGATGCACCAATACCTTTTCGGGGCCAAGTTCGCGTTAGAAACTGACCACAAGCCCCTCACGTCCCTCCTATCTGAGAGCAAGGCAATAAACGCCAACGCCTTGGCCCGAATTCAACGGTGGGCACTCATGCTGGCATCCTACGACTATACCATAAGGCACAGACCAGGCACAGACAACTGTGCCGACGCGCTCAGCAGGCTACCCCTGGTGACCACGGAAGGGTCGAACGAACAGGACTGTGAGATAGTCATGGCAATCAATGCCTTTGAGTCCACAGATTCGCCCATGACGGCTCGCCAAATCAGAACCTGGACGGCCAGCGACTCCACGTTATCTTTAGTAAAAAGATGTGTCCTAACCGGTGACTGGGCAGAGGTTCGCGCTGCCTGCCCCGAGGAATTAAAACCCTTTCACAGGTGCATGCATGAGCTATCACTACAAGCAGACTGCCTGATGTGGGGCAGCCGAGTAGTCATGCCTCTGCGAGGCAGAGAGGCATTTGTCCGGGAGCTCCACCGCGAGCACCCGGGGATCGTTCTCATGAAGGCCATAGCCAGATCCCACGTCTGGTGGCCTGGTATTGATGCAGACTTGGAGCTCTGCGTCCGAAGGTGCATCATTTGTGCCCAACTCAGCAATGCCCCCAGGGAGGCTTCACTGAGCCCCTGGCCCTGGCCTACCAAACCGTGGTCGCAGGTGCACGTAGACTATGCAGGCCCATTCATGAGCAAAATGTTCCTCGTAGTTGTCGATGCATTTTCAAAGTGGATCGAATGCACCATTTTAAACTCGAGCACCACTGTGGAGAGCCTCGCAACCATGTTTGCAATGCACGGAATCCCTGACATATTGGTCAGTGACAATGGTCCGTGCTTCACCAGCGCAGAATTCCAAGACTTTATAATTGATCACGGCATAAATCATGTCAAGATGGCACCGTTCAAGCCGGCCTCCAATGGCCAGGCGGAGAGAGCAGTGCAAATCATTAAACAAGGCATGCTTAAAATCCAAGGTCCCACGCTGCAGGGTCACCTGTCGCGACTGCTGCTGGCATACAGATCTCGTACGCACTCACTGACTGGGATCCCCCCCCGCGCAACTGTTGATGAAAAGGACTTTAAAAACAAGGTTCTCATTAATCCTCCCAGACATGCACGAAATCGTTGAGGCAAAGTGCTGTAAGCTGACTGAGTACCATGACAGAAATTCGAGGGGGAGATGGAATGAGATAGGGGACAAAGTGTTTGTACTAAACTATGGCAGGGGTCCCAAATGGCTTGCAGGGACAGTAACGGGCAAGGAAGGAAACAGGCTACTGGTAGTACAAATGGACAATGGCAAAACCTGCCAGAGGTATGTCGACCAAGTCAAAAGTAAATTTACCAACAACACTGAGGAACCAGAGGCAGACTACAATGTGGAACTCACACCACACCTGGTGGACAGACAGAGGGAACAACCTGAGGAAAGGGCAATCCCAACAGACAGCCCAGGAGAGTCAACAACAATCACACCCATCTAAATAGACAGCCCAAGCAAGATACCAGCAACCACACGCAAAGAAAAACAGACACCAAGGCAAACAACTAGACCACAACTCAGACGCTCCACGCGAGAGCGTAGACCACCTGAGAGACTGAACCTATAAAGACAATAAGACCTTGGGGGAGGGTGATGTCATGTATCTTACATTATTATATATAACTGTAACCTAACATGCTATACATGACTGTAATAAGCTATGACCTGTAACCACCAGCATACCTTACCACCAGGGGTGTACTTGCAAGAGACAGGCATATAAGGACAGGTCTCGGGCAAGTGCAGCATTCCAGAGCTGTGAAATAAAGGTGCAGGTCCAGAGTGACCTTGACTTCACTACATGCCTCGTATGAATCTGTACTGAGGGGACAGGACTTTACAGATCCTCTATCTCAACACCATATTCCCGCTTTCTCCCCATACCTCTTGATGTCTTTTGAGTCTAGAAATCTATCTATCTCCTTCTTAAATATATTCAGTGACTTGGCTTCCACAGCCTTCTGTGGTAGAGAATTCCACAGGTTCACCACCCTCTGAATGAAGACATTTTTCCTCATCTTGGTCCTAAATTTCCTACCCCGTATCCTGAGACTGTGGCCCCTTGTTCTAGACTTCCCATCCAGGGGAAACATGCTCCCTGCATCCAGCCTATCCAACCCCATCAGAATTTTATACGTTTCAATGAGATCCCCTCTCATTCTGCTAAACTCGAGTGAATACAGGTCTAGTCGACCCAATCTCTCCTCATATGACATATCCCAGGAATCAGTCTGGTGAACCTACGCTGCACTGCTTCTATGGCAAGAATATCCTTTCTTAAGTAAAGAGACCAAGACTGCACACAATACTCAAGGTGTGGTTTCACCAAGGCCCTGTATAACTGTAGTAAGACATCCCTGCTCCTGTACTCAAATCCTTTTGCAACGAAGGCCAACATACCTTTCTAAGGTGTGATGCCCAGAATGTACACTGCCCACATGTGGTCTAACCAGGCTTTGTCTAGCCGAGCAAAATTTCCTTCCCTTTATATTCTCGCCCTCTAGTTATAAAGGCTAACATTCCATTTGCTCTTTTGATTACTTTTTTTTAACCTGACAACTTACTTTTTTTTACCTGACTACTACATTTTCGTGTTCTGTGTAAATGGAGCCCTAAATCTCTTTGGACATCCACTGTTCCTAGCTTTTCACCACTTAAATAATACTCGGATCTATCCTTTCTTGGTCCAAAATGGATGACCTCACAGTTCCCTACGATGAAATCCACCTGCCCAATCACTTAATCTATCAATGTCTCTTTGTAATTTTGTGCGACATTACTCACTATGCCACCAATCTTGGTGCCATTGGCAATCTTGGATATATGGCTCTCTATTGTGTTATCTACATCATTAATAAATATAGTGACTAGTCACCACTAGTCAACTTCCTTCCAATTCGAGTGCATACTCATTAAGCTTACTCTCTGTCTTCTACCATCTAACTAATCTCCAAACTAGGTCAATAATTTGCCTTCAATTCTATGACCTTTAATTTTAGCTAAGTCTCTAATGAGGGAACTTATTGAATGTTTTCTGAAAGTCCATGTAAACTACATCCATAAATATTCCCGTCTGCTACTTTAGTTACTTCCTCAAAAAATTCAATTAGATTTGTTATTCATGACCTACCATTTACAAATCTATGTTGGCTCTCTCGATTTAGCTCAAATTTCTCTAAGTGCTCAATCACTCTGTCCTTAATTATAGATTCCAATAACTTAATCACACCAGTTGTTTGAATAACAGATCTATAATTTCCCAGTTTCTCTCTCTAACCTTTCTTAAATAATCCATAACATTAACTGGAGTGTACAGGGCTTTGGTGAGACCACATTTGGAGTACTGCGCACAGTTTTTGGTCTCCTTCTCTAAGGAAGGATATACTTGCCTTGGAGGCGGTACAACAGAGGTTCACTAGATTGATTCCTGGGTTGAGAGGGCTGTCTTATGATGAGAGATTGTGTGGAATAGGACTATGTTCTCTGTTTAGAAGAATGAGAGATGATCTCATTGAAACATACAAGATTCTGAAGGGGATTGACAGGGTGATGCTGAGAGATTGTTTCCCCTGCTGGAGTATCTAGAACTAGGGGGTATTGTCTCAGGATAAGGGGGAAGCCATTTAAGACAGAGATGAGAAGAAATGTCTTCACTCAGAGGGTTGTGAATCTTTGGAATTCTCTGCCCCAGAGGGCTGTGGATGCTGAGTCTCTGAACATATTCAAGGCTGAGATAGATAGATTTTTGGAGTCTCGGGGAATCAAGGGATATAGAGATAGGGCGGGTCAAGGGCTATCAGGTTATAGGTCGGGGGTAAGAATCTGGTTAGGGTCGAGTGAAAAATGAAGATGGGGGAGAACTTCTGTAAGTCGGAACAGATGTTCTTATTCTGAGTAAAAACAGACTATCTAGTCATTATCACCTTGCTGTTTATGGGACCTTGCTGTGCACATTTTGGCTGCCATGTTTCCTACATTACAACAGTGCCTATAGTTCAAAATTACGTCATTGGCTTTGAAGCGCTTTGGGACGTCTTGAGGTCGTGAAAGGTGCTAAATAAATTCAAGTCCTTTCTTTCTTTCTTTACACTCACTTCTTCACACAAAGGGTAGTGGAAATTTGGAATTCTCTCCTCCAAAACGCTGTTGAGGCTTGGGATCAATTGAAAGTTTCAAAACTGAGAAAGATAGATTTTTGTTAGGCAAGGGTATTTAAGGGATACGAAACCAAGACGGGTAAATAGAGTTAAGATACAGATCAATCGTGATCTATTTAAATGGTGGAACAAGCTCAAGGGGCCGTATCTATCTTTATTTTGCTGCTTCTCTCTCTTTTCTTCTTCTCTTTGTCTCTCTCTTTCTTCTTTACTTTCCTTTTGGGTGGTGGTGGGGGGGGTTGATGAAAGGTATCCAGTATCGACAAGGCTCAATTCAGGAGAGTGATGGAATTTTCTGCACTTATCTGGGCGGATGCAACTGCATCAACACTCAAGAAGCTCAACACCATCCAGGACAAAGCAGCCCACTGGATCAACACTTTATCCAGCACTTTAAACATTCGCTCCCCTCAACCATCGGTACACCGTGGCTGCAATGTGTACCAACTCGCCAAGGCTTCTTCGGCAGCACCTCCCAAACCCGCGACCTCTACCACCTAGGAGGACAGAAGGGCAGCAGGCACATGGGAACACCACCACCTCCACGTTCCCCTCCAAATCACACACCATCCTGACTTGGAAATATATCGCCATTCCTTCATCGCCGCTGGGTCAAAATCCTGGAACTCCCTCCCTAACAGCACTGTGGGAGCACCTTCACCACATGACTGCAGCGGTTCAAGAAGGTGGCTCACCACCATCTTCTCGAGGCAACTAGTGATGGGCAATAAATGCTGGCTTTGCAAGCGAAGCCCACATCCTGAGAATGAATAAAAAATATAGGGGCCGAAATTGCCCCGCGCCCCGTTTAGAGGCGGTAACCCTCCAGGCTGGAACGTCAGTTAAAGGGGAGGGCCACTGTGCACTCTGCAGGCCTTTGGTGACCGCCACTGGGCCACTAGGTACGTGCTAGAACGGGCCAACGGCCCAGCACCCAAAAGGGAGCGCCGGGCTGCACGATGGCAGCCCTGTCGATGCAAAGACCGCCATTGTTGGGCTGACCGAAGAGTCAGCCAACAAATAAAATGGCGGCGCGGGGTGCACACTTCCTCCCCTTTAAGGGGCGCCCCGGACGGATGTCACTGACCAGCAAAGCTGGCGCTGACATCGGCAGCCCCATATAGTTTCCTTTTGTAGTTGACGCGCGGTAAAGATCTTGTCTGTTGTACCCCTTAGTGGACGGAATTTACACTGCGATTCTGGGAGGAACTCTTCAGCCACAGGGAGAAGACGATTCAGGAGGATTCTTGCAATGACAGTGGCCGATAGCAGGGAGATTCCTCTGTAGTTAAGGCAGTCGGACTTGTCCCCTTTTTTGAAGATAGCCTCTCTGAGATCTCCTGGCATGCTCTCCTCTTTCCAGATAAGACAGATGAGGTCATATATACATGCCAATAGTGCTTCTCCACCATACTTTAGTGCCTCAGTGAGGATTCCTTCCGCTCCTGAGGCCTTGTTGTCCTTGAGCTGATGGATGGCCTTTTCTACCTCATGCAGGGCTGGGGTTTTGCTGAGATGGTGGCGGGTGGCATGGTGCGAGATGGAGTCGAGGACACTTCAACTCACGCTAGCCCAGAACCAGTGCACCAAAATCCTCAGCGCGTACTCTCCAATATTTGACCCAACCGATTTGACCAAGAAGGAATTCTACACCAGCCTCGAACAATCCCTGTCCCATGTCCCTCCTTGGCGACTTTAGCACCAGAGTTGGTAATGACACCGACCTCTGGGGAGGCGTGATTGGCAGAGAGTGGATAGGGAAAACCAACTCCAGCGGTACACTGCTCCTGACAAATTGCCTCGAACATGACCTTGTCATCACCGACACCTTGTTCCATCAGAGGGGCAAGTACAAGGCATCATGGCAACACCCTTGCTCCAAGCACCGGTACCTGCTCGACTACGTCATCGTCCGAGCGAGGGAACGCAAAGACGTGCACATCACCCGCGCCATGACAGGAGCCGACGACTTCTGTATGGACCACCACCTAATCCGCTCCGTCATTAACATTAATATAGCCCCAAAACAATGATGGCAACAGAAATAATACCGCAGAAAAATCAACATTGGGGCACTCAAAGATCCAGTTAAGAAAGCCCTATACAGCCGAGGTGTACAAAAGAATTGGTCTTATGCTAAACATCCATAAGACAAAGTTCCTCCATCAACCTGACCCCACCACACAGCACTGCCCCCCACGGCACGGCATTGGACAACATGGACCATTTTCCATACCTACTATCAGCAAGGGCAGGCATCGATGACTAGGTCCAACACCGCCTCCAGTGGGCCATCGCAGTCTTTGGCCGCCTGAGGAAGAGAGTATTTGAAGACCAGGACCTCAAATCTGGCACCAAGCTTATGGTCTACAGGGCAGTAATGATACCCGTCCTTCTCTATGGCTCAGAGACATGGACATCTCAAAGCGCTGGAGAAATACCACCAATGCTGCCTCCTCAAGATCCTGCAAATCTACTGGGAGGATAGATGCACCAACATCAGTGTTCTCGCTCAGGCCAACATCCCCAGCATCGAATCACTGACCATACTCGATCAGCTCCATTGGGCGGGCCACATTGTTTGCATGCCTGACACGAGACTTCCTAAGCAAGCACTCTACTCGGAACTCCTACATGGCAAGCAAGCCCAGGTGGGCAGAGGAAACATTTCAAGGACACCCTCAAAGCCTCCTTGATAAAGTGCAACATCCCCACCGGCACCTGGGAGTCCCTGGCCAAAAAACGCCCGAAGTGGAGGAAGAGCATCCGGGAGGGCGCCGAGATTCTTGAGTCCCGTCGCCGAGAGCATGCAGAAAACAAGTGCAGGCAGTGGAAGGAGCGTGCGGCAAACCAGTCCCACCCACCCTTTCCTTCAACCACCGTCTGTCCCACCTGTGACAGAGACTGCAATTCCCACATTGGACTGTACAGTCACCTGAGAACTCACTTTTAGAATGGAAGCAAGTCTTCCTTGCTTCCGAGGGACTGCCTATGATGACATAGTTTTAAAGAACTTGCTTTTATTTAGTGTCTTATCACATCTCTTAGAAGCATAGTAACTGTATGTTGACCAGCGTGCACAATGCAAGGTCCCATAAGTTGCAATGAGATGAATGATCTGTCAATGTGTTTTCTGTGATGTTGGTGGGGCGGGGCGAGAAGTTTTCATCAGGATTGATCATCCATTATACACCCTGTGCTTTTCCTTTCTATTGCCTTCAATGGGTATATAATGGGCGGCCAATCCATTTACTGCCTGGTGGTGAAAGTTCAAAACCTACTCCCTAGCATTTATATAACCCTTTATCATGCCCTGAACCACATCTCAACCAACAAATTACTTTTCAAGTAATTCTCATTTTCAAATCCCTCCATGGCCTCGTCCCCCTTCCCTATGGTTGTAATCTCCTCTAGCCCTAAAACCCCGTCAAGTTATCTGCACTCCTCCAATTCTGCCCTCCTGAGCATCCCCAGTTTTTATCACTCCACCATTGGCGGCCTTGCCATCAATTGCCTAAGCCCGAAGCTCTGGATTTCCCTCCCTAAACCTTTCCGCTTCTCTGCCTCACTCTCCTCTTTTAAGACGCTCCTTAAAGCCTACCTCTTTGACCAAGCTTTGGATCACCTGCCCTAATACCTCCTTCTGTTGCTCCGTGTCAAATTTTCTCTGATACGCTCCTGTGAAGCTCCTTGGGATATTTTACTCTGTTAAAGGCGCTATATAAATGCAAGTTTTTTGTTCTTATGATCAATGTTTTTAAATAGACAAAAGTGGCAGGCAATTCGTACACAGCAAGGAGCCATGAACAGCAAGTTGGATGAATCTCTGTGGTGTTAGTTTGAATCTTGGCCAGGACACTTTGCAGCTCTTCTTCAAATAGAATCCATAATATTTACCGACTGGATGGCGGTTTAATATCCCGTCTGCAACATCAGACTGCCCTGGAACATTAACCTGAGGCTTAAGCCCTGGAGTATGGACATGAAACCACAACCTTCTCATTCAGAGACAAGAGTGCGATGAGTGCTATGCACAATCAACCTGATGCTGAGGGGAAAAGGGTCTTGAATTGGGCACTGAAAGGATAACGAGCTGCTATAGTTAACAAAATACTGGAACTGGTTTGATGGGTTGTACGTACAGATTTATACTCACAGTGAGGACGGCAGACAAGGTGCCGGGGCTATCTGATCCCCTGGATACATAAGGGCAGCCAGAAAACTGATGTCATTACCAGACATCCTGCTGAATTCTCATTTTGTACCTCGTGCCTTACAGGTTGTGCATTATTGATCGCGCATGCTGCTTTTACGGTTCGAGTCAGTTCTATTCAGGATGCAATCGATCTTTAGCGCGTGAACCTTCATAATGGGATTAATTGGAAAGGGAAGAATGAGCAGTATCGCCAACACGAGAGGCGTCAGCATTGATTCAAGCAGTCCCGTTGAAATAGACAATTGAGTTCTGTGGGAAAAGTCCAATAATGACAGGTTTCTTCAGTGAAGCCAGGAAGTTCTGAAGCAAGGCAGAACTGATTAAGTCACGGAAAGTGGAATTGAAAATAACTGAAAAAGGACACGTTGTTCAATTTCATAGAGAATTCTATGAAAACATAGGTTGATCCAGCTACAAATTCAATAAGCTCCATTAACATAGTTCGATGTGTACCATCTACAAGATGCCCTGCAGCAACTTGCCAAGGCTTTTTCAGCAGCACCTCCCAAATCCGCGACCTCTACCACCGAGAAGGACAAGGGCAGCAGGCACAGGGGAACACCATCACCTCCATGTTCCCTTTCAAGTCACACACCATTCCCCTGACTTGGAAATATATCGCCATTCCTTCATCGTCGCTGGGTCAAAATCCTGGAACTCCCTCCCTAAGGCACTGTGAGAGTACCTTCACCACACGGACTGCAGAGGTTCAAGAAGGCAGCTCACCATCACCTTCTCAAGGGCAATTAGGTTTTGTCAATGAATCCCACATCCCATGATCGAATAAAAAAGAATGAAGTACTATAGCTCTTTATAATGCCGTTATTCACATCCATACAATGCAACAAAAAAAGCACCATGAAATGCATCAGCTACTTGCTAAGATTCCTTTATCATCAATGAAAAGTAAATACTTGCACTTAAACCTCAAAGCACTTCATAAAAGGATTGACTTTTGAAATGCAATAACTGGTAGACATTTTAACAGTGAAATCTATAATCCAAGGTTACACGAGGAGTACATGGCAATCCACAAGTTCAGCAGGAGGGCAATTTGCTCTATAAGAACATAAGAGCAGAAGAAATAGGAGCAGGAGTAGGACATATGTGTGCGGGAAGTGTGTCAGCTGCAGCTGCAGACCACATGACGGCACTGGAGCTGCGGATGGACTCACTCTGGAGAATGCGCGATGCTGAGAATGTTGTGGATAGCACATTTAGTGAGTTGGTCACACCGCAGGTAAGGGTTAGGACAGATAGTGAATGGGTGACCAAGAGACAAGGCAAGAGCAGGATGGTAGTGCAGGAGTCCCCTGTGGTCATCTCCCTCCAAAACAGATATACCGTTTTGGATACTGTTGGGGGAGATGACTTACCAGGGGAGGGCACCAGCAGCCAGGTTCATGGCACCATGGGTGGCTCTGCTGCACAGAAGGACGGGAAAAAGAGTGGGAGAGCTATAGTGATAGGGGAATAGATAGGAGTTTCTGCGGCCACAACCGAGGCTCCAGGATGGTATGTTGCCTCCCTGGTGCAAGGATCAAGGATGTCTCGGAGCGGCTGCAGAGAATTCTGGAGAGGGAGGTTGAACAGCCAGTTTTCGTGGTACATGTAGGTACCAACGATATAGATAAAAAGCGGGAAGAGGTCCTACAAGCTGAATTTAGGGAGCTAGGAGTTAAATTAAAAAGTACGACCTCAAATGTAGTAATCTCTGTATTGCTACCAGTGCCAAGTGCTAATCAGAGTAGAGGGAGCAGGATAGTTAGAATAAATATGTGGCTTGAGCAGTGGTGCAAGAGGGAGGGATTCAAATTCCTGGGACATTGGAAACAGTTCTGGGGGAAGTGGGACCTGTACAAAAGGGACGGTTTGCATTTGGGCAGGACTGGAACTGATGTCCTGGGAGTAACATTTGCTAATGCAGTTCGGGAGTCTTTAAACTAATATGGCAGGGGGATGGGAACCTATGCAGCGAGACAGGGCGAAGTAATATGGAGTCAGAAACAGATGGTAGAAAGGTAAAAAGCAATAGTGGAAGGCCGAGTAAACAAAGGCAAGAAACAAAAAGGGCCAAACTACATCATAATTCTAAAAGGACAAAGGGTGTTAAAAAAACAAGCCTGAAGACTTTGTGTCTTAATGCAAGGAGTATCCATAATAAGGTGGATGAATTAACTGTGCAAATAGATGTAAACAGATATGATGTGATTGGGATTACAGAGACGTGGCTCCAGGATGATCAGGACTGGGAACTCAACATCCAAGGGTAATCAACATTCAGAAAGGATAGAATAAAAGGAAAGGGAGGTGGGGTAGCAATGCTGGTTAAAGAGGAGATTAATGCAATAGTTCGGAAGGACATTAGCTTGGATGATGTGGAATCTATATGGGTAGAGCTGCAGAACACCAAAGGACAAAAAACATCAGTGGGAGTTGTGTACAGACCTTCAAACATTGGTAGTGATGTTGGGGAGGGCATCAAACAGTAAATTAGAGGTGCATGCAATAAAGGTGCAGCAGTTATCATAGGTGAGTTTAATATGCATATAGATTGGGCAAACCCAACTGGAAGCAATACGGTGGAGGAGGATTTCCTGGAGTGCATAAGGGATGGTTTTCTAGACCAATATGTCGAGGAACCAACTAGGGGGGCAGACTATCTTAGATTGGGTGTTGTGTAATGAGAGAGGATTAATTAGCAATCTCGTTGTGCGAGGCCCCTTGGGAAAGAGTGACCATAATATGGTGGAATTCTACATTAGGATGGAGAATGAAACAGTTAATTCAGAGACCATGGTCCAGAACTTAAAGAAGGGTAACTTTGAAGGTATGAGGCGTGAATTAGCTAGGATAGATTGGTGAATGATACGTAAGGGGTTGACAGTGAATGGGCAATGGCAGACATTTAGAGACCGCATGGATGAACTACAACAATTGTACATCCCTGTCTGGAGTAAAAATAAAAAAGGGAAGATGGCTCAACTATGGCGATCAAGGGAAATCAGGGATAGTATTAAAGCCAAGGAAGTGGCATACAAATTGGCCAGAAATAGCAACGAACCCGGGGACTGGGAGAAATTTAGAACTCAGCAGAGGAGGACAAAGGGTTTGATTAGGGCAGGGAAAATAGAGTAAGAGAGGAAGCTTGCAGGGAACATTAAAACGGACTGCAAAAGCTTCTATAGATATGTAAAGAGAAAAAGGTTAGTAAAGACAAACGTAGGTCCCCTGCAGTCAGAATCAGGGGAAATCTTAACGAGGAACAAAGAAATGGCAGAGCAATTGAACAAGTACTTTGGTTCGGTATTCACTAAGGAGGACACAAACAACCTTCCGGATACAAAAGGGGTCAGAGGGTGTAGTAAGAAGGAGGAACTGAGGGAAATCCTTATTAGTCGGGAAATTGTGTTGGGGAAATTGATGGGATTGAAGGCCGATAAATCCCCAGGGCCTGATGGACTGCATCCCAGTGTATTTAAGTAGGTGGCCTTGGAAATAGCGGATGCATTGACAGTCATTTTCCAACATTCCATTGACTCTGGATCAGTTCCTATGGAGTGGAGGGTAGCCAATGTAACCCCACTTTTTAAAAAAGGAGGGAGAGAAAAAATAGAAAATTATAGACCGGTCAGCCTGACAGTGGGTAAAATGATGGAATCAATTATTAAGGATGTCATAGCAGCGCATTTGGAAAGAGGTGACATAATAGGTCCAAGTCGTCATGGATTTGTGAAAGGGAAATCATGCTTGACAAATCTTCTGGAATTTTTTGAGGATGTTTCCAGTAGAGTGGACAAGGGAGAACCAGTTGATGTGGTGTATTTGGACTTTCAGAGGCTTTCGACAAGGTCCCACACAAGAGATTAATGTGCAAAGTTAAAGCACATGGGATTGGGGGTAGTGTGCTGACGTGGATTGAGAACTGGTTGTCAGACAGGAAGCAAAGAGTAGGAGTAAATGGGTACTTTTCAGAATGGCAGGCAGTGACTAGTGGGGTACCGCAAGGTTCTGTGCTGGGGCCCCAGCTGTTTACATTGTACATTAATGATTTAGACGAGGGGATTAAATGTAGTATCTCCAAATTTGCGGATGACACTAAGTTGGGTGGCAGTGTGAGCTGCGAGGAGGATGCTATGAAGCTGCAGAGAGACTTGGATGGGTTAGGTGAGTGGGCAAATGCAGGGCAGATGAAGTATAATGTGGATAAATGTGAGGTTATCCACTTTGGTGGTAAAAACAGAGAGACAGATATTATCTGAATGGTGACAGATTAGGAAAAGGGGAGGTGCAACGAGACCTGGGTGTCATGGTACATCAGTCATTGAAGGTTGGCATGCAGGTACAGCAGGCGGTTAAGAAAGCAAATGGCATGTTGGCCTTCATAGCGAGGGGATTTGTGTACAGGGGCAGGGAGGTGTTACTACCGTTGTACCGGGCCTTGGTGAGGCCACACCTGGAGTATTGTGTACAGTTTTGGTCTCCTAACTTGAGGAAGGACATTCTTGCTTTTGAGGGAGTGCAGCAAATGTTCACCAGACTGATTCCCGGGATGGCGGGACTGACATATCAAGAAAGCTTGGATCAACTGGGCTTATATTCAGTGGAGTTCAGAAGAATGAGAGGGGATCTCATAGAAACGTTTAAAATTCTGACGGGTTTAGACAGGTTAGATGCAGGAAGAATGTTCCCAATGTTGGGGAAGTCCAGAACCGGGGGTCACAGTCTAAGGATAAGGGGTAAGCCATTTAGGACCGAGATGAGGAGAAACTTCTTCACACAGAGAGTGGTGAACCTGTGGAATTCTCCACCACAGAAAGTTGTTGAGGCCAATTCACTAAATATATTCAAAAAGGAGTTAGATGTAGTCCTTACTACTGGGGGGATCAAGGGGTATGGCGAGAAAGCAGGAATGGGGAACTGAAGTTGCATGTTCAGCCATGAACTCATTGAATGGCGGTGCAGGCTTGAAGGGCCGAATGGCCTACTCCTGCACCTATTTTCTATATTTCTATGTTTCTATATGGCCCCTCGAGCCTGCTCTGCCATTTACTATGATCATGGCTGATCCGATCATGGACTCAGGTCCACTTCCCTGCCCACTCCCCATAACCTCTTATTCCCTTATCGTTTAAGAAACTGTCTATTTCAGTCTTAAATTTATTGAATGTCCCAGCTTCTACAGCTCTCTGAGGCAGCGAATTCCATAGATCTACAACCCTCAGAGAGAAGAAATTTCTCCTCATCTCAGTTTTAAATGGGCGGCCCCTTATTCTAAGATCATGCCCTCTAGTTCTAGTCTCCCCCATCAGTGGAAACATCCTCTCTGCATCCACCTTGTCAAGTCCCCTCATATACATTTCTTATACATTTCGATAAGATCTCTTCTCATTCTTCTGAATTCCAAAAAGTAGAGGCCCAACCACCTCAACCTTTCCTCATGAGTCAACCCCCTCCTCTCCGGAATCAACCTCGTGAACCATCTCAAACTGCCTCCAAAGCAAGTATATCCTTTCGTAAATATGGAAACTAAAACTGCACGCAGTATTCCAGGTATGGCCTCACCAATACCCTGTACAACTGTAGCAAGACTTCCCTGCTTTTATACTCCATCCCCTTTGCAATAAAGCCAAGTTACCATTTGCCTTCCTGATCACTTGCTGTACCTGCATACTAACCTTTTGTGTTTCATGCACAAGTACCCTCAGGTCCCGCTGTACTACAGCACTTTGCAATTTCTCCATTTAATTAATAACTTGCTTTTTGATTCTTTTTTCTGTCAAGGTGCATGACCTCACACTTTCCAACATTATACTCCACCTACCAAATTTTTGCCCAATCACTTAGCCCGTCATAGAATCATAGAAACATAGAAATTTACAGCACAGGAAGAGGCCATTTCGCACCATCGTCAGCAGCCCTAAAGGTTACAGACAAATCCATGAATAATAACAAAAAGGCAAAGAGCACCCAGCCCAACCAGTCCGCCTCACACAACTGCAACACCCCTTATACTAAAATCATCGACACTCCACCCCAACCGGAGCCATGTGATCTCCTGGGAGAGGCAAAAACCAGATAAAACCCCAGGCCAATTTAGGGAGAAAAAATCTGGGAAAATTCCTCTCTGACCCATCCAGGCGATCGAAACTAGTCCAGGAGATCACCTTCGCCGTATTCTATTCCCTGCAGTACTCACCATTATACCTGCGCCGACCAACAAAAGGTCATCTAGTCTAATCCCAATTATCAGCTCTAGGTCGGAATCCTGCAGGTTACGGTACTTCAAGTACCCATCCAACCATCTCTTAAAAGTGATGAGGGTTTCTGGATCCACCACTCTTCCAGGTAGAGAGTTCCAGATCCCCACAACCCTCTGTGTAAAGAAGCCCCCCTACCTCAAATCCCCTCTAAACCTTCCACTAACCACCTTACAACTATGCCCCCTCGTTATAGACCACTCCACCAATGGAAATAGATCCTTACTATCCACTAAGTCCAGGCCCCTCAATACTTTGTACACCTCGATGAGGTCTCCTCTCAACCTCCTCTGTTCCAATAAGAACAAACCCAGCCTATCCAATCTGTTCTCATAGCTAAGATTCTCCATTCCAGGCAGCATCATAGTAAATCTCCTCTGCACCCTCTCTAGTGCAATCATGTCCTTCCTATAATATGGCGACCAGAACTGCAAGCAGTAAAACAGCTGTCGCCTAACCAAAGTATTATACATTTTAAGTATAAACTCCCTGCTATTATATTCTATGCCTCGGCCATTAAAGACAAGCATTCCGTATGCATTCTTAACCATCTTATCCACCTGGCCTGCTACTTTCAGGGATCTGTGGACAAGCACTCCAAGGTCCAATTGTTCATCTACACTATTAAGCTTATTGTGTATACCCTTTCCTTATTAGCCCTCCCAAAGTGCATCACCTCACAGTTCTCTGAATTAAATTCCATTTGCCACTGCTCTGTCCACCTGACCAATAGATTCATGTTCTCCTGCAGCCCATGACTTTCCTCTTCATTATCAAGCACACAGCCAATTTTAGTGTCATCTGCAAACTTCTTAATCATACTTCCTATATTCAAATCTAAATCGTTGATATATTCCACAAAAAGCAAGGGACCCAGTACTGAGCCCTGCGGAACCCCACTGGAAACATCCTTCCAGTCACAAAAACATCCATCAATCATTACCCTTTGCTTCCTACCTTTAAGCCAATTTTGGATCAAACTTGCCACTTTGCCCTGGATCCCATGGGTTTTAACCTTCATGACCATTCTACCATGCAGGACCTTATCAACAGTCTTGCTAAAGTCCATATATACTACATCATACGCACTATCCTCATCGACCCTCTTGGTTACCTCCTCAAAAAATTAAATCAGGTTAGTCAAAAACGATCTTCCCTTAACAAATCCATGCTGACTGTCCCTAATCAATCTTGTCTATCCAAATAGAGATTTATCCTGTCTTTCAGGATTTTTTCCAATAATTTTCCCACCACTGATGTTAGGCTGACAGGCCTGTAATTACTCAGCCTATCCCTTTTTCCCTTCGTAAACAAGGGTACTACATTAGTAGTCCTCCAATCTTCCGGCACCATGCCCATATCCAAAGAGGTCTGGAAAATGATGGCCAAAGCCTCTGCTATTTCCTCTTTTACTTCGCTCAACAACATGGGATGCATTTCATTTGGGCCTAGGGACTTATCTACTTTCAAAGCTGCTAAACCCCTTAATACTTCCTCTCTCACTATATTTATTTCATCCAGAATATCACACTCTTCCTTTATAGCGGTATCTACATTACCTCTTTCCTTTGTGAAAAATGATGCAAAGTATTCGTTAAGAACCCTACCAACATCTTCCGCCTCCTCACAAAGATTACCCTCATGGTCTCTAATTGGCCCTACCCTTTCTTTAGTTACATAGAAACATAGAAACATAGAAAATAGGTGCAGGAGTAGGCCATTCGGCCCTTCTAGCCTGCACCGCCATTCAATGAGTTCATGGCTGAACATTCAACTTCAGTACCCCATTCCTGCTTTCTCGCCATACCCCTTGATCCCCCTAGTAGTAAGGACCTCATCTAACTCCTTTTTGAATATATTTAGTGAATTGGCCTCAACAACTTTCTGTGGTAGAGAATTCCACAGGTTCACCACTCTCTGGGTGAAGAAGTTCCTCCGCATCTCGGTCCTAAATGGCTTACCCCTTATCCTTAGACTGTGACCTCTGGTTCTGGACTTCCCCAACATTGGGAACATTCTTCCTGCATCTAACCTGTCTAACCCCGTCAGAATTTTAAATGTTTCTTTGAGGTCCCCTCTCATTCTTCTGAACTCCAGTGAATACAAGCCCAGTTGATCCAGTCTTTCTTGATAGGTCAGTCCCGCCATCCCGGGAATCAGTCTGGTGAACCTTCGCTGCACTCCCTCAATAGCAAGAATGTCCTTCCTCAGGTTAGGAGTCCAAAACTGTACACAATACTCCAGGTGTGGCCTCACCAATGCCCTGTACAACTGTAGCAACACCTCCCTGCCCCTGTACTCAAATCCCCTTGCTATGAAGGCCAACATGCCATTTGCTTTCTTACCCTCTTACTCTTAATATATTTATAGAACATCTTAGGGTTTTCCTTAATTTTACTGGCCAAGAATTTCTCATGCTCTCTCTTAGCACTTCTAATATCCTTTTTAATTTTACCTCTTATCTTTCTATATTCCTCTAAAGATTCTAAAGTATTTAGCCGTTGATATGTGACATAAGGTTCTTTTTTTCTTAATCCTTCCCTGTAAGTCCCCAGACATCCAGGGGGCTCTAGAATTATTTTCTCAGCTTTTTTCTTTAAGGGCACATGTTTGGCCTGAACCTTTTGGATCTCCTCCTTGAATGCCTCCCACTATTCCGACACCGATTTACCCACAAGTAGCTGTTTCCAGTCCATTTTGGCCAAATCACTCCTTAACTTAGCAAAATTAGCTTTTCCCCAATTCAGAACTTTTATTCCAGCCCTATTCTTGTCCTTATCCATAACCAACTTGAATCTGACTGAATTATGGTCACTGGCACCCAAATGCTATCCCGCTAATACCCCTTCAACTTGCCCAGCTTCATTCCCCAAAACTAAATCCAAGACTGCCCCCTCTCGTGTTGGACTTGCTACATACTGACTAAAAAATTTCTCTTGAATATATTTCAACAATTCCACACCCTCTATACCCTTCACACTAAATTTGTCCCAATCAATATTTGAATAGTTAAAATCCCCTTCGATTACTACCCAATGGTTTTTAGACTTCACAGCAATTTGCCTACACATTTGCTCCTCTATGTCCCTCCCACTATTTGGGGGTCTATAATACACTCCCAGCAGTGTGATCGGCCCTTTTTTATTTTTCAATTCGACCCATATGGCTTCAGTTAATGATCCCTCTAACATATCATCCCTCCTCACTGCTGTAATAGTTTCTTTAGTTAGTATCACAATCCACCCCCCTTTTACCCACCTCTCTATCTTGTTTAAAAATCCTGTAGCCAGGAATATTAATCTGCCAAATCTGCCCCTCTTTCTGCCATGTTTCTGTAATGGCTATCATACTCCCAAGTGTCTACCTGTGCTCTTAGCTCAGCCGCATTATTCGCTATACTCCTTGCATTAAAGTATACACCATTCAGCACAGGAAGACCTCCTTGCTTACCACATACTAAGCCCTGTTTCCTCTGTCTTATAGATTCGCTTTCTAGATTCTTGCTATCCAACTCCTGTTTTACTTCCTTTTACAGATTTTGTGTCCTCCTCACACATTGCTTTTCCTCCCATCTTTGTATTCTCAGCAAACTGGGCTACGTTACACTCAGTCCCTTCTTCCACGTCATTGCTATAGATTATAACTAGTTGGGGTCCCAGCACTGATCCCTGCGGTACCACATTAGTTACTGATTGCCAACCTAAGAATGAACCATTTATCCCGAATCTCTTGTTTTTTGTTTGTGAGCCAATCCTCTATCCATGCTAATATATTACCCCCAACCCCGTGAACTTTTATCTTGTGCAGTAACCTTTTTTGTGGCACTTTGTCAAATACCTTCTGGAAGTCCAAATACACCACATCCACTGGTTCCCTTTTATCCACCCTGTTCGTTACATCCTCAAAGAATTCCAGCAAATTTGTCAAACATCACTTCCCCTTCATAAATCCATGCTGACTCTGCCTGACCGAATTATGCTTTTCCAAATGTCCTGTTACTGCTTCTTTAATAATGGACTCCAACATTTTCCCAACCACAGATGTTAGGCTAACTGGTCTATAGTTTTCTGCTTTTTGTCTGCCTCCTTTTTTAAATAGTGGAGTTACATTTGCAGTTTTTCAATCTGCTTGGACCTCCCCAGAATCCAGGGAATTTTGGTAAATTACAACCAGTACTATCCCTGCTGCTACTTCTCTGAAGACCCGAGGATGCAAGCCATCAGGTCCTGGGGATGTATCTGCCATTAGTCCCATTATCTTACTGAGTACCGCCTCCTTAGTGATTGTGATTGTGTTAAGTTCCTCCCCCACTATAGCCCCTTGACTATCCACAGTTGAAATATTGGCCCCAAGTTTCGTGCCGCAGCGAAAACGGCGCACCTCCGAGCTGGGCGCCTGTTTTTCGCGCCGAAAACTGCGCCTAAAAAAAAGTCCGATATTCTGGAGCTCGATGTCTGCTTGGCGCGGCGCGCTCTTCGCAGCAGGGGGCGGAGTCTAACACTCGCGCCGATTTTCTAAGTAGCAGGGGGCGGGTACAATTTAAATTAGCTTTCGTGGTGCCGGCAACCCTGCGCATGCGCGTTGGAGCGTGCGCGCACGCGCAGTCTCACACAAACATTGTTACTCGGCCATTTTTAAAAATACTGCAGAAAAATTGAAGATTTGTTTCTTGGACCCCTGCAAAGGCTTGTAATTTAATTTTTTTTGATATTTCTGTGTGTGAGGGAGTGCTTTTAGCAGCACTGCTGAATAAATAACCTGCTGAAATCAGTGCGTTCAGCTTTTCACTGCTAAACTTGCAGAACCGGTGCTGCATTGGTGCATGCAAAGTAAGGACTGTGTGGTTGGAGAAATAAGAGTGCCAATTCAACTTTGCAATAATACGTGGTGTATTATATAAAACTGTCGATGTGGCTGCTTCTCCCTGCCCAAATGGCCTCAGACCCCTCACAGCTCGAAGGCTGCTGCTGTATCTTCGGCTGCCGGCCAGCCACTGACGCCGCTGATATCCTATGGCCGAATGGCCTCACGTCCGTCCGCTGCTGATTCTTTGGCTGCCGGCCAGCCACTGACGACGCCCCTAAAGCGTGGCCGAATGGCCTCAAGAACCTTAAAGAGCTGCGTGTGTCCTGCATTGATTCTTCGGCTGCCGGCCAGCCACTGACGCCGCTGCTGTCTCATGGCCAAATGGCCTCACATCAGTCTGCTGATTCTTCGGCTGCCGGCCAGCCACTGACGCCGCTGATATTTCATGGCCGAATGGCCTCGGGTCCGTCCGGTGCTGCTTCTTCGCGGCCAGCCACGAAGAGAATGAAGGCCTCCCTCAAGCACTGCAGCTCAGCTCGAAGCTTGCTGCCGCTGCCGTCGAGACACTGATGCCACACCCCTGCCTGTCTCCAACATGAAAGGCCTGCCTGAAGCACTTTCACACAGGTAGGAACATGGTTTATTTAATCTTTTCTTTGCTTATAAATTTTTATTCAGGTTGGATTTATTTGTATAATATTTGTATAAGTATAACTAAGGATTGATTGTCGAATTTAATGACTTCCCTTCCCCCCCTCCCCCCCCCCCCATTCCCTACGCCTAATTTGCAACCTACGTCTGATTTTCTAAAGTGTAGACAAGGTTTTTTCGAGCGTACAAAAATCTTCACTTACTCCATTCTAAGTTAGTTTGGAGTAAGTTTTCACTCACGAAACTTTGAAATCAGGCGTAAGTGGCCGGACATGCCCCCTTTTGAAAAAAAAATTCTGTTCCAAAGTGAAACTGTTCTAATTGACTAGAACTGGAGCAAACTAAATGTGGAGAATTCCGATTTGTAAGATACTCCGTTCGACACCAGTTGCTCCTAAAAATCAGGAGCAAATCATGTGGAAACTTGGGGCCATTGTGTGTGTCCTCTCCCGTAAAGACAGATACAAATTATTTGTTCAGAGTTTCTGCCATCTCCATGTTCCCCGTTATTAATTCCCCGGTCTCGTCCTCTAAGGGACCAACATTTACTTTAGCCACTCGTTTCCTTTTTATATACCTATAGAAACTCTTGCTTTCTGTTTTTATATTTTGTACTAGTTTACTTTCATAGTCTATCTTCCCTATGGTAGGTGAGAACAAGGAATGTTGTTGTTATTGTAGACTTTCTATTATTTATTTGGGGATATGGCCAATAGAAAAAAAAATTACATTTATGTAGCACCTTTTTCAAACTCAAGACGTTCCAAGGTGCTTGTGAAGCATTATCAGTGATGTGATGTCATGTCAGCTGTGGCTCAGTGGGTTGCACACTCGCCCACTGAATCGGAATGGTTGTGGGTTCAAGTCCCACCCCAGAGATTTGAGCACAAGAATCCAGGCTGACACTTCATTGAAGTACAACAGTGACTACACTTCAAGAAGTGCTTCATTGGCTATGAAGCACTTTCGGATTTCCCATGTTCATGGAAGGCACTATATAAATGCAAGTCTTTCTTTCATTCTTTCGTTAGGAAATGCATCAGCCAAGGTCCCACAAACAGCATTGAGATAATGACCAGATCATCTATCTGAGACTGGGACAAACTCACCCTGCTCTTCTACAAAATACTGGGATCATCGACCCCGAATGAATTGAGCTCTGTCTACCTAATCATAAAGAAATAGAAATAGTTATTTTGGTAGAGTAGGTGTCACTGTTTCCACTGACAGTAGGGTCAGTAACCAGAGGACAGAGAGTTATGGTAATTGGAAAAAGAATCAGGGGGACAAACTAAAGAGATTTATTTTACACAGTGATCTGGAATGCACTATCAAGACAGGCGGTGGGATCATATTCCAAATCAACGTTCAAAAGGGAATCAGATAAATATTTGAAAAGGAAATATTTGCAGTGCTCTGGGGGAAAAAGCACAGAGGAGTCGGACTAATTAGATTGCTCTTTCAAAGAGCCAGCACAGATGTGATGGGCTGAATGGTCTTCTTTTGCACTGTACGGTTCTACACTGCAAAATTGAACTGGGTACGTTCACTTCACACACACTACGCTAGAAGTAGTTGCAGACTTAGTCCTCACATCTTAAACGCAAACATAGAAACATAGAAACATAGAAAATAGGTGCAGGAGTAGGCCATTCGGCACTTCGAGCCTGCACCACCATTCAATAAGATCATGGCTGATCATTCAGCTCAGTACCGCTTTCCTGCTTTCTCTCCATACCCCTTGATCCCGTTATCTAACTCCCTCTTGAATATATCCAATGAACTGGCATCAACAACTCTCTGTGGTAGGGAATTCCACAGGTTAACAACTCTCTGAGTGAAGAAGTTTCTTCTCATCTCAGTCCTAAATGGCCTACTCCTTATCCTTAGACTACGTCCCCTGGTTCTGGACTTTCCCAACATCGGGAACATTCTTCCTGCATTTAAACTGTCCAGTCCCGTCAGAATTTTATATGTTTCTATGAGATCACTTCTCATCCTTCTAAACTCCAGTGAATACAGGCCCAATCGATCCAGTCTCTCCTCAAAAGTCAGTCCTGCCATCTCAGGAATGTTTGGTGAACCTTCGCTGCACTCCCTCAATAGCAAGAACATCCTTTCTCAGATTAGGAGACCAAAACTGAACGCAACATTCCAGGTGAGGCCTCACTAAGGCCCTGTACAACTGCAGTAAGACCTCCCTGCTCCGATACTCAAATCCCCTAGCTATGAAGGCTACCCTTACCAATTGCCTTCTTCACCGCCTGCTGTACCTGCATGCCAACTTTCAATGACTGATGTACCATGACACCGAGGGTCTCGCTGAACTTCCCCTTTTCCTAATCTGCCACCATTCAGATAATATTCTGCCTTCGTCTTTTTGCCACCAACGTGGATAACCTCACATTTATCCACATTATACTGCATCTGCCACCAGTTTGTCCACTCACCTAACCTGTGCAATTCACCCTGCAGCCTTTTAGCATCCTCCTCACAGCTCACAGCGCCACCCAGCTTAGTACCATCTGTAAATGTGGAGATATTACACTCAGTTCCTTCATCCAAATCATTAATGTATATTGTAAAGAGCTGGGGTCCCAGCACTGAGCCCTGCAGCACCCAACTAGTCACTGCCTGCCATTCTGAAAAGGCCCCGCTTATCCCGAATCTCTGCTTCCTGTCTGCCATCCAGTTCTCTATCCACGTCAGTACATTACCCCCAATATGGTGTGCTTTAATTTTGCACACCTATCTCTTGTGTGGGACCTTGTCAAAAGCCTTTTGAAAGTCCAAATACACCACGTCCACCGGTTCTCCCTTGTCCACTCTACTAGTTACATCCTCAAAAAATTCCAGAAGATTTGTCAAGCATGATTTCCCTTTCATAAATCCATGCTGACTTGGACCGATCCTGACACTGCTTTCCAAATATGCTGCAATTTCATCTTTAATAATTGATTCCAACATTTTCCTCACGACTGATGTCAGGCTAACCGGTCTATAATTACCCGCCTTCTCTCTCCCTCCCTTCTTAAAAAGTGGTGTTACATTAGCTACCTTCCAGTTCATAGGAACCGATCCAGAGTCGGTAGACTATTGGAAAATGATCACCAATGCATCCACTATTTCTAGGGCTACTTCCTTAAGTACTCTGGGATGCAGACTATCAGGCCCCGGGGATTTATCTGCCTTCAATCCCATCAATTTCCCTAACACAATTTCCTGCCTACTAAGGATTTCCTTCAGTTCCTCCTGCTCACTAGACCCTCAGTTCCTTAGTATTTCCGAAGATTATTTGTGTCTTCCTTCGTGAAGACAGAACCAAAGTATTTGTTGAACTGGTCCGCCATTTCTTTGTTCCGCCTGAATCTGACTGCAGGGGACCGACGTTCTTTTTCTCTTCACATATCTATAGAAGCTTTTGAAGTCAGTTTATATGTTCCCAGCAAGCTTCCTCTCATACTGTATTCTCCCCCTCCTAATTAAACCCTTTGTCCTCCTCTGTTGTATTATAAAATTCTCCCAGGCCTCAGGTTTGAAACATAGAAACATAGAAAATATATGCAGGATTAGGCCATTCAGCCCTTTGAGTCTGCACCACCATTCAATGAGATAATGGCTGATCATTCCTTCAGTACCCTTTTCCTGCTTTCTATCCATACCCCTTGATCCCTTTAGCCTTAAGGGCCATATCTAACTCCCTCTTGAATATATCCAATGAACTGGCATCAACAACTCTCTGCGGCAGGGAATTCCACAGGTTAACAACTCTCTGAGTGAAGCAGTTTCTCTTCATCTCAGTCCTAAATGGCCTGCCCCTTATCCTAAGACTGTGTCCCCTAGTTCTGGACTTCCCCAACATCGGGAACATTCTTCCACATCCTACCTGTCCAGTCCCGTCAGAATCTTATATGTTTCTATGAGATCCCCTCTCATCCTTCTGAACTCCAGTGTATAAAGGCCCAGTTGATCCAGTCTCTCCTTATATGTCAGTCCAGCAATCCCTGGAATCAGTTGAGTGAACCTTCGCTGCACTCCTTCAATAGCAAGAACATCCTTCCTCAGATTAGGAGACCAAAACTCAACACAATATTCCAGGTGAGGCCTCACTAAGGCCCTGTCCAACTGCAGTAAGACTTCCCTGATCTATACTGAAATCCCCTAGCTATGAAAGCCAACATACCAATTTGCCTTCTTCACCGCCTGCTGTACCTGTATGAAAACTTTTAATGACTGATGAACCATGACACCCAGGTCTCGCTGCACCTCCCCTTTTCCTAATCTGCCGCCACAGATAATATTCTGCCTTCGTGTTTTTGCCCCCAAAGTGCATAACCTCACATTTATCCACATTATACTGCATCTGCCATGTATTTTCCCACTCACCTAACCTGTCCAAGTCACCCTGCAGCCTCTTAGCATCCCCCTCACCACTCACACCGCCACCCAGTTTAGTGTCATCTGCAAACTTGGAGATATTATACTCAATTCCATCATCTAAATCATTGATGTATATTGTGAAGAGCTGGGGTCCCAGCACTGAGCCCTGCGGCACTCCAGTAGTCACTGCCTGCCATTCTGAAAAGGACCCGTTTATCCCGACTCTCTGCTTCCTGTCTGCCAACCAGTTCTCTATCCACATCAGTACATTACCCCTAATACCATGTGCTTTGATTTTGTGTGGGATCTTGTCAAAAGCCTTTTGAAAGTCCAAATACACCACATCCACTGGTTCTCCCCTGTCCACTCTACTCGTTACATCCTCAAAAATTTCCAGAAGATTTGTCAAGCATGATTTCCCTTTCATAAATCCATGCTGACTTGGATCAATCCTGTCATTGCTTTTCAAATGCGCTGCTATTTCATCCTTAACGATTGATTCCAACATTTTCCCCACTACTGATGTCAGGCTAACCGGTCTATAATTACCCATTTTCTCTCTCCCTCCTTTTTTAAAAAGTGGTGTTACATTAGCCACCCTCCAGTCCATAGGAACTGATCCAGAGTCGATAGACAGTTGGAAAATGATCACCAATGCATCCACTATTTCCAGGGCCACTTCCTTAAGTACTCTGGGATGTGGACTATCAGGCCCCAGGGATTTATTGGCTTCAATCCCATCAATTTCCTGAACACAATTTCCCGCCTAATAAGGACATCCTTCAGTTCCTCCTTCTCACTAGATCCTCGGTCCCCTAGTACTTTTGAAAGGTTATTTGTGTCTTCCTTCATGAAGACAGAACCAAAGTATTTGTTCACTTGGTCTGCCATTTCTTTGTTCCCCATTATAAATTCACCTGAATCCGACTGCAAGGGACCTACGTTTGTCTTCACTAATCTTTTTCTCTTCGCATATCTATAGAAGCTTTTGCAGTCAGTTTTTATGTTCCCGGTAAGCTTCTTCTCGTACTCTATTTTCCCCCTCTTAATTAAACTCTTTGTCCTCCTCTGCTGAATTCTAAATTTCTCCCAGTCCTCAGGTTTGCTGCTTTTTCTGGCTAATAGATATGCCTCTTCCTTGGATTTTACACTATCCTTAATTTCCCTTGTTAGCCACGGTTGAGCCACCTTCCCCGTTTTATTTTTTACTCCAGGCAGGGATGTACAATTGCTGAAGTTCATCCATGTGATCTTTAAATGTTTGCCATTGCCTATCCACCGTCAGCCCTTTAAGTATCATTTGCTAGTCTAATCTAGCCAATTCACGCCTCATACCGTCAAAGTTGCTTTTCCTTAAGTTCAGGACCCTAGTTTCTGAACTAACTGTGTCACTCTCCATCTTAATAAAGAATTCTACCATGTTATGGTCACTCTTCCCCAAGGGGCCACGCACAACAAGATTGCTAATTATTTCCTTCTCATTACACATCACCCAGTCTAGGATGACCAGCTCTCTGGTTGCTTCCTCAACATATTGGTCTAGAAAACCATCCCTAATGCACTCCAGGAAATCCTCCTCCATTGCTACCAGTTATCTTATTCCAAATACTCCTCGCATTGAGGCACAGAGCCTTCAGGCTTGTCTTTTTATCACACTTTGCCCCTTTAGAATATGGCCCTTTTTGCCTTTTGCCTTGGATTTCTCTGCCCTCCACTTTTACTATTCTCCTTTCTATCTTTTGCTTCTGACTCCATTTTATTTTCATCTGTCTCCCTGCCATATTAGTTTAACTCCTCCCCAACAGCACTAGCAAACACTCCCCCTTGAACATTGGTTCCAGTCCTGCCCAGGTGCAGACCATCCGGTTTGTACTAGTCCTATCTCCCCCAGAACCAGTTCCAATGTCCCAGGAATTTGAATCCCTCCCTTCTGCACCACTGCTGAAGCCACGTCTGAGCTATCCTGCGATTCCTACTCTGACTAGCACGTGGCACTGGTAGCAATCCTGAGATTACTACTTTTGAGGTCCTACTTTTTAATTTAACTTCTAGCTCCCTAAATTTGTCTCGTAGGACCTCATCCCGTTTTTTACCGATATAGTTGGTACCTATATGCACCACGATAACTGGCTGTTCACCCTCCCTTTTCAGAATGTCCTGCACCCGCTCCAAGACATCCTTGACCCTTGCACCAGGGAGGCAACATACCATCCTTGAGTCTCGGTTATGACCGCAGAAACGCCTATCTATTCCCCTTACAATTGAATCCCCTGTCACTATCGCTCTCCCACTCTTTTTCCTGCCCTCCTGTGCAGCAGAGCCAGCCATGGTGCCATGAACTTGGCTGCTGCTGCTCTCCCCTGATGAGTCATCCCCCTCAACAGTACTCAAAGCGGTGTATCTGTTTTGCAGGGGGATGACCGCAGGGGATCCCTGCACTACCTCCCGTGCACTGCTCTTTCTGTTGGTCTTCTATTCCCTATCTGGCTGTGGACCCGTTACCTGCGGTAAGACCAACTCGCTAAACGTGCTATTCACATCATTCTCAGCATCGTGCATGCTCCAGATTTCATCCACCCACAGCTCTAGTGCCGCAATGCGGTCTGTCAGGATCTGCAGGTGGATACACTTCCCGGACACGTAGTTGTCTGGGACACCGGAAGCGTCCCTGAGTTCCCACATAGTACAGGAGGAGCATAACATGTTACCGAGCTCTCCTGCCATGACTTAACCCTTAGATTAACCTGATTGGGCTACAACAATGTTAAAAGGTTACATACTGACAAAGAAAAGAAAAAGAAAAACTACTCACCAATCACCAGCCAATCACTTACTCCCTTGGCTGTGATGTAATCTTTCGATTTCTTTCTACTTCTTTTTTTCCTCCCTGCTGCAGCTGCACCGGCTCACCTCACTGACGAACTCCTGCCTCCATGAACTCCTCGGACTCCTTGCTCACGGGCCTTTATAGGCCTCTGGCTCCTCGATCTCCCGCCTCACTGACGAACTCCTGCCTCCACGAACTCCTCGGACTCTTTGCTCACGGGCCTTTATAGGCCTCTGGCTCCTCGATCTCCCGCCTCACCGACGAACTCCCGCCTCCACGAACTCCTCGGACTCTTTGCTCACGGGCCTTTATAGGCCTCTGGCTCCTCGATCTCCCACCTCACTGACGAACTCCCGCCTCCACGAACTCCTCGGACTCCTTGCTCATGGGCCTTTATAGGCCTCTGGCTCCTCGATCTCCCACCTCACTGACGAACTCCCGCCTCCACGAACTCCTCGGACTCTTTGCTCACGGGCCTTTATAGGCCTCTGGCTCCTCGATCTCCCACCTCACTGACGAACTCCCGCCTCCACGAACACCTCGGACTCTTTGCTCACGGGCCTTTATAGGCCTCTGGCTCCTCGATCTCCCGCCTCACTGACGAACTCCTGCCTCCACGAACTCCTCGGACTCTTTGCTCACGGGCCTTTATAGGCCTCTGGCTCCTCGATCTCCCGCCTCACCGACGAACTCCCGCCTCCACGAACTCCTCGGACTCCTTGCTCATGGGCCTTTATAGGCCTCTGGCTCCTCGATCTCCTGCCTCACCGACGAACTCCCGCCTCCACGAACTCCTCGGACTCCTTGCTCAAGGGCCTTTATAGGCCTCTGGCTCCTCGATCTCCCGCCTCACTGACGAACTCCTGCCTCCACGAACTCCTCGGACTCTTTGCTCACGGGCCTTTATAGGCCTCTGGCTCCTCGATCTCCCACCTCACTGACGAACTCCCGCCTCCACGAACTCCTCGGACTCCTTGCTCAAGGGCCTTTATAGGCCTCTGGCTCCTCGATCTCCTGCCTCACCGACGAACTCCCGCCTCCACGAAGACCCTCGGACTCCTCGCTCATGAGCGAGGAGTCTGGGGAATTTGCTGCTTTTTCTGGCCAATTTATATGCCAATTGGTGACAAGTTTTCATTCGTGCATGTTGGCAGTCATTACCAAATGACTTGCTTTATGCCTATATCTGTTCAGCACCTCACGCCCTTCATTTTGATTAAAGGTTATTATGCAGCGAGAGCTGAACCTCAACCGAGCAATTATCAGTGTCAGACAGAACATTGCTGTACATCTGCGGTGTACTTCATCTCCTGTAATGTGTTGTATCTGTCAGCTTGGCCTTTAGACAAGAACACATTGAAAGTGAGCTTTCAACCATAATTTGGCTCCCCTGAATAAATACCTTGACAAAATAAATATTTGCAACATGCTAACAGCTCAGTAACAACCACCGGGAATTGCAGTTGTTACTGTGACTTACAACACATAGAAACATAGAAACATAGAAAATAGGTGCAGGAGTAGGCCATTCGGCCTTCAAGCCTGCACCACCATTCAATATGATCATGGCTGATCATTCCCTCAGTACCCCTTTCCTGCTTTCTCTCCATACCCTTTGATTGCTTTAGCTGTAAGGGCCATATCTAACTCCCTCTTGAATATATCCAATGAATTGGCATCAACAACTCTCTGCGGCAGGGAATTCCACAGGTTAACAACTCTCTGAGTGAAGAAGTTTCTCCTCATCTCAGTTCTAAATGGCCGACCACTTATCCGAAGACTGTCCCCTGGTTCCTGGACTTCCCCAACATCGGGAACATTCTACCCGCATCTAACCTGTCCAGTCCCGTCAGAATCTGAGATGTTTCGATGAGGTCCCTCCTCATCCTTCTAAACTCCAGTGAATAAAGGCCCAGTTGATCCAGTCTCTCCTCATATGTCAATCCAGTCATCCCGGGAATCAGTCTGGTGAACCTTCGCTGCACTCCCTCAATAGCAAGAACGTCCTTCCTCAGATTAGGAGACCAAAACTGAACACAATATTCCAGGTGAGTCTCACCAAGGCCCTGTCCAACTGCAGTAAGAGCTCCCTGTTCCTATACTCAAATCCCCTAGCTATGAAGGCTAACATACCATTTGCCTTCTTCACCGCCTGCTGTACCTGCATGCCAACTTCCAATGACTGATGAACCATGACACCCAGGTCTCGTTGCACCTCCCCTTTTCCTAATCTGCCACCATTCAGATAATATTCTGTCTTCACGTTTTTGCCCCCAAAATGGATAATCTCACATTTATCCACATTATACTGCATCTGCCATGCATTTGCCCACTCAACTAACCTGCCCAAGTCACCCCACAGCCTCTTAACGTCCCCCTCACAGCTCACGTGCCACCCAGTTTAGTGTCATCTGCAAACTTGGAGATATTACACTCAATTCCTTCATCTAAATCATTGATGTATATTGTAAAGTGCTGGGGTCACAGCACTGAGCCCTGCGGCACTCCACTAGTCACTGCCTGCCATTCTGAAAAGGACCCGTTTATCCCGACTCTCTGATTCCTGTCTTCCCTATCCACCTCACTATATTACCCCCAATACCATGTGCTTTGATTTTGCACATCAATCTCTTGTGTGAGACCTTGTTGAAAGCCTTTTGAAAGTCCAAATACACCACATTCACTGGTTCTCCCTTGACCATTCTACGAGTTACATCTACTAGGTACATCCTCAAAAAACTTCAGAAGATTTGTCAAGCATGATTTCCCCTTCATAAATCCATGCTGACTTGGACCGATCCTGTCACTGCTTTCCAAATGCGCTGCTATTTCATCCTTAGTAATTGATTCCAACATTTTCCTCACTACTGATGTCCGGCTAACCGGTCTATAATTACTCGCTTTCTGTCTCCCTCTCTTTTTAAAAAGTGGTGTTACATTAGCTACCCTCCAGTCCATAGGAACTGATCCAGAGTCGATAGACTGTTGGAAAATGATTACCAATGCATCCACTATTTCTCGGGCCACTTCCTTAAGTACTCTGGGATGCAGACTATCAGGCCCTTGGAATTTTATCGGCCTTCAATCCCATCAATTTCTCAAACACAATTTCTCACCTAATAAAGATATCCTCAGTTCCTCCTTCTCACTAGACCCTCTGTCCCCTTGTACGTCCGGAAGGTTATTTGTGTCTTCCTTCGTGAACACAGAACCAAAGTATTTGTTCAATTGGTCTGCCATTTCTTTGTTCCCCATTATAAATTCACCTGAATCCGACTGCAGGAGACCGACACATATCTCTTCACAAATCTATTGAAGCTTTTGCAGCCAGTTTTTATGTTCCCGACATGCTTCTTCTCGTACTCTATTTTCCCCCTCTTAATTAAATCCTTTGTCCTCCTCTGCTGAATTCTAAATTTCTCCCAGTCCTTAGGTTTGCTGCTTTTTCTGGCCAATTTATATGCCTGTTCCTTGGATTTAACACTATCCTTAATTTCCCTTGTTAGCCACAGTTGAGCCACCTTCCCCGTTTGATTTTTACTCCAGGCAGGGATGTACAATTGCTGAATGTGATCCATGTGATCTTTAAATGTTTGCCATTGCCTATCCACTGTCAACTCTTTAAGTATCATTTGCCATTCTACTCTAGCCAATTCATGCCTCAAACCATGGAAGTTACCTTTCCTTAAGTTCAGGACCCTAGTTTCTGAATTAACTGTGTCACTCTCCATCTTAATAAAGAATTCTACCATGTCATGGTCACTCTTCCCCAAGGGACCTCGCACAACAAGATTGCTAATTAGTCCTTTCTCATTACACATCACCCAGTCGAGAATAGTCAGCTCCCTTGTTGGTTTCTCGATATATTGGTCTAGAAAACCATCCCTAATACACTCCAGGAAATCCTCCTCCACCGCATTGTTACCAGTTTGGTTAACCCAATCAATATGTAGATTAAAGTCACCCATGATAACTGCTGTACCTTTATTGCATGCATCCCTAATTTTTTTTTAATGCTGTCCCCAACCTTACTACTAATGTTTGGTGGTCTGTACACAACTCCCACGAGCGTTTTCTGCCCTTTGGTATCCCGTAGCTCCACCCATACCGATTCCACATCATCCAAGCTAATGTCCTTCCTTACTATTGCATTAATTTCCTCTTTAACCAGCAATGCCACCCGGCCTCCTTTTCCTTTCTGTCTATCCTTCCTAAATGTTGAATACCTTTGGATGTTGAGTTCCAAGCCTTGGTCACCCTGGAGCCATGTCTCCGTGATGCCAATTACATCATACCCGTTAACTGCTATCTGCGCAGTTAATTTGTCTACCTTATTCTGAATACTCCTTGCATTGAGGCACAGAGTCTTCAGGCTTGACTTTCTAACACACTTTGCCCCTTTAGAATTTTGCTGTAATGTAGCCCTTTTTGCTTTTTGCCTTAGGTTTCTCTGCCCTCCACTTTTACTTTTCTTCTTTCTATCTTTTGCTTCTGTCCCCATTCTACTTCCCTCTGTCTTCCTGCATAGGTTCCCATTCCCCTGCCATTTTAGTTTAACTCCTCCCCAACAGCACTAGCAAACACTCCCCCTTGGACATTGGTTCTGGTCCTGCCCAGGTGAAGACCGTCCGGTTTGTACTGGTCTCATCTGCCCCAGAGCCGGTTCCAATGTTCCAGGAAATGAATCCCTCCCTTCTGCATCACTCCTCAAGCCACGTATTCATCTGAGCTATCCTGCGATTCCTACTCTGACTAGCACGTGGCACTGGTAGCAATCCCGAGATTACTACTTTTGAGGTCCTACTTTTTAATTTAGCTCCTAGCTCCTTAAATTCTTTTCATCCCTTTTTTTACCTATGTCGTTGGTACCAATGTGCACCACGACAACTGGCTGTTCTCCCTCCCATTTCAGAATGTCCTGCACCCGCTCCGAGACATCCTTGACCCTTGCACCAGGGAGGCAACATACCATCCTGGAGTAGCAATCCTGAGATTACTACTTTTGAGGTCCTGCTTTTTAATTTATCTCCGAGCTCCCTAAATTCGTCTTGTAGGACCTCATCCCATTTTCTACCTATATAGTTGGTACCTATATGCACCACACCAACTGACTGTTCACGCTCCCTTTTCAGAATGTCCTGCACCCGCTCCGAGACACCCTCGACAGGTCGCACCATTTGCGACCTCACGATATTGATGGCTAACAGGTTTGACTTCGTGACAAAGCCAGTCACGGGGACGGTCACATTTTCACCATGATGATTGTAGGTTACAGTGACACTGTCTTGGTACGCTGATGCTTGACATCACAAAAGACATGAAGAGAATGTAAACGTGATGTGTAGGCCAGTGGGGCCAAATAGGAATGAATTTTCGAGCAATGATATTTGCCCAAATAACATTATTGCGTTGGTATGAAATTCCTTACTGTGATATTTTAGAACATACATAAGAAAACATATGAAATAGGAGCAGGATTAGGCCATTTGCCCATTGAGCCTGCTCAACCATTAATAAGATCATGGCTCATCTGAACATGAGCTCAGCTCCACTTCCCTGCCCGCTCCCCATAACCCTTTACTCCCTTAGAAACATAGAAACATAGACAATAGGTGCAGGACTAGGTGATTCGGCCCTTCGAGCCTGCACCACCATTCGATAAGATCATTGCTGATCATTCCCTCAGTACCCCTTTCCTGCTTTCTCTCCATACCCCTTGATCCCTTTAACCGTAAGGGCCATATCTAACTCCCTCTTGAATATATCCAATGAAATGGCATCAACAACTCTCTGCGGCAGGGAATTCCACATGTTAACAACTCTCTGAATGAAGAAGTTTCTCCTCATCTCAGTCCTAAATGACCGTGCCCTTATCCTAAGACTTTGTCCTCTGGTTCTGGATGTCCCCAACATCGGGAACAATCTACCCGCATCTAACCTGTCCCGTCCCATCAGAATCTTGTATGTTTCTATGAGATCCCCTCTCATCCTTCTAAGCTCCAATGTATAAAGGCGCAGTTGATCCAATCTCTCCTCATATGTCAGTCTGGCCATCCCGGGAATCAGTCTGGTGAACCTTCGCTGCAGTCCCTCAATAGCAAGAGCATCCTTCCTCAGATTAGGAGACCAAAATTGAACACAATATTCCAGGTGAGGCCTCACCAAGGCCCTGTACAACTGCAGTAAGACCTCCATGCTCCTATACTCAAATCCCCTAGCTACGAAGGCCAATATACCATTTGCCTTCTTTATCACCTGCTGCACCTGTATGCCAACTTTCAATGACTGATGAACCACGACACCCAGGTCTCCTTTTCCTAATCTGCCACCATTCAGATAATATTCTGTCTTTGCGTTTTTGCCTCCAAAGTGGATAACCTCACAATTATCAACATTGTACTGCATCCGCCATGTATTTACCCACTCACCTAACCTGTCCAAGTTACCCTGCAGCCTCTTAGCGTCCCCCTCACAGCTCACACCGCCACCCAGTTTAGTGTCATCTGCAAACTTGGAGATATTACACTCAATTCCTTCATCCAAATCATTGATGTATATTGTAAAGAGCTGGGGTCCCAGCACTGAGCCCTGCGGCACTCCACTAGTCACTACCTGCCATTCTGAAAAGGACCCGTTCATCCCGACTCTCTGCTTCCTGTCTGCCAACCAGTTCTCTACCCACGTCAGTATATTTCCCCCAATACCATGTGCTTTGATTTTGCACACCAATCTCGTGTGTGGGACCTTGTCAAAAGCCTTTTAAAAGTCCAAATACACCACATCCACTGGTGCTCCCTTGTCCACTCTATTCGTTACATCCTCAAAAAATTCCAGAAGATTTGTCAAGCTTGATTTCCCCTTCATAAATCCATGCTGACTTGGACTGATCCTGTCACTGCTTTCCAAATGCGCTGCTATTTCATCCTTAATAATTGATTCCAACATTTTCCCCCACCACTGATGTCAGGCTAACCGGTCTATAATTACCTGCTTTCTCTCTCCTTTCCTTCTTAAAAAGTGGTGTTACATTAGCTATCCTCCAGTCCATCGGAACTGATCCCGAGTCGATAGACTGTTGGAAAATCATCACCAACGCATCCTCTATTTCTAGGGCCACTTCCTTAAGTACTCTGGGATGCAGACTATCAGGCCCCGGGGATTTATCAACCTTCAATCCCATCAATTTCCCTAACACAATTTCCCGCCTAATAAGGATATCCTTCAGTTCGTCCTTCTCACTAGACCCTCGGTCCCCTAGTACCTTTGGAAGGTTATTTGTGTTTTCCTTCGTGAAGACAGAACCAAAGTATTTTTTCAATTGGTCTGCCATTTCTTTGTTCCCCATTATAAATTCACCTGAATCCGACTGCAAGGGACTTATGTTTGTTTTCACTAATCTTTTTCTCTTCACATATCTATAGAAGCTTTTGCAGTCAGTTTTTATGTTCCCGGCAAGCTTCTTCTCGAACTCTATTTTCCCCCTCTTAATTAAACGCTTTATCCTACTCTGCTGAATTCTAAATTTCTCCCAGTCCTCAGGTTTGCTGCTTTTTCTGGCCAATTTATATGCCTCTTCCTTGGATTTAACACCAACCTTAATTTCCCTTGTTAGCCACGGTTGAGCCACCTTCCCCGTTTGATTTTTACTCCAGACAGGGATGTACAATTGCTGAAGTTCATCCATGTGATCTTTAAATGTTTGCCATTGCCTATCCACTGTCAACTCTTTAAGTATCATTTGCCATTCTACTCTAGCCAATTCATGCCTCAAACCATGGAAATTACCTTTCCTTAAGTTCAGGACCCTAGTTTCTGAATTAACTGTGTCACTCTCCATCCTAATAAAGAATTCTACCATGTTATGGTCACTCTTCCCCAAGGGCACAACAAGATCGCTAATTAGTCCTTCCTCATTACACATCACCCAGTCTAGGATGTCCAGCCCCCTGGTTGGTTCCTCGACATATTTGTCCAGAAAACCATCCCTGATCCACTCCAGGAAATACTTCTACACCGCATTGCTAACAGTTAGGTTAGCCCAATCAATATGTAGATTAAAGTCACCCATGATAACTGCTGTACCTTTATTGCATGCATCCCTATTTCTTGTTTGATGCTGTCCCCAACCTTACTACTACTGTTTGGTGGTCTGTACACAACTCCTACTCACGTTTCTGCCCCGTGGTATTCCGCTGCTCCACCCATACCGATTCCACATCATCCAAGCTAATGTCCTTTCTTACTATTGCATTAATTTCCTCTTTAACTAGCAATGCCACCCCGCCTCATTTTGATTTCTGTCTATCCTTCCTAAAAGATCCCATTGCGCTGTTACAAAGATTAGCAGGGAGAGATCTGCCTAGTGCCATGACCAACATTTATCCTTCAGCAAACACCATTAAAGCAGATTATCGGATCATTATCACATTGCTGTTTGTGCTGAGCACAAATTGGTTGCCGTGTTTTCTACATTACAACAGTGACTGCACTTCAAAAAGTACTTCATTGTCCGTGAAGTGCTTTGAGATGTCCTTGGGACTGAGTATCCTGAATATCCTGTGATTGCTCCAAATTTAAACATATAGATTAAGAACTTAAGAATATCAGAAATCGGAACCAGGAGTAGTTGCCTTGAACCTGCTCCTCCATTCGATAAGATCATGGCTGATCATTGACCTCAACTTCACGTTCCTGCCCGATCTCCATTGGGGGCTCGAGGTTCCACATTGAAAAATAGCTCAGTTTTTTGGTGCTATTTCTGAGTAGTGGCTGATTTTTTTATTCCAAGATAACATCAAAAAAATAAGGACCAAGTTTCACAAAAAAAACTGTTCCATTTTGTGTAACATTATAATACCTCCATTTTTAAGGATGGACCTAAAAATTTTGGGATAAAAATAACGCCCGTTCTGCGCATGCGGAAAAAAAGAAAAAAACATTGCCTGTTTTTCATGTGACGAGTGTACACTTCCTGGTCTGGATCAGCCATTTTTAAAGACCACTTTAACTTGAAGGAGATTTCTGAATACTTCCACACAGGAGCTCGAAAACGTTAAATGGAAGGTGAATTGGCAAGGGCCAGGAAATTCATCCAATGATGCCCCGGTAGCAGCTGTCTCTAGAGTAGGACTTCAACCCAGAATCTTCTGACTCAGAGGCGAGTGTGATACCCACTGAGCCAGAGCTGGCACAATAGGCTGATGTTCCTGCAATGCCACTCAATCTTCCTTAATCCAATTTTGCTCTCCTTATTTCTCTCTCTCGTTCTAATTTGATTCTAATTCACCCTAGTTTCCTTCTCAGTCCTTCCTCTGTTTCTTTGTCTATCCTTTAGTGCCAGTTCGCTGTGATTTATTTCTCGGTTTGTAATAAGATCCAATTCCCGTGAATTTTACCTTCCATTTTCTCGCTATTGCTGCATATTAGAAACATAGAAAATAGGTGCAGGATTAGGCTATTCGGCCCTTCGAGCCTGCACCGCCATTCAATGAGTTCATGGCTGAACATGCAACTTCATATTGATCTGACAATGCAAGCTATTCCCTTTCAGGTAGATAAGGTGGTTAAGAAAGCATATGGAATACTTGCCTTTATTAGTCGAAGCATGGAATACAAGAGCAAGGAGGTTATGCTTGAGCTGTATTGAACACTGGTTAGGCCGCAGCTGGAGTACTGTGTGCATTCTGGTCACCACATTACAGGAAGGACATGATTGCACTGGAAAGGGTGCAGAGGAGAATTACAAGAATATTGCCTGACTGGATAATTTTGGCTATGAGGTAAGATTGGAGATACTGGGTTTCTTTTCTTTGGAACAGAGGAGGCTGAGGAGAAACCTTATTGAGGTGTATAAAATTATGAGGGGCCTGGATAGAGTGGATAGAAGGACCTGTTTTCCTTGGCAGAGGGGTCAATAACCAGGGGACATAGATTTAAAGTAATTGGGGGGAGGTTTAGAGGAAATAAGAGGGGAAATTTCTTAACTCAGAGGATGATGGGGGTTTGGAACTCACTGCCTGAAAGGGTGGTAGAGGCAGGAACCCTCACCGTATTTAAAAGATATTTGGGCGTGCATTTGAAGTGCTGTAACCTACAGGGCTATGGACCAAGAGCTGGAAAGTTGGATTAGGCTGGATAGCTCTTGGTCAGCTGGCATCGACATGATGGGCCGAAATAGCCTCTTTCCATGCTGTAAAGTTCGATGATTCCATGATTCTATGATCCTTTCAATAGCTGTACGCCTTTGCACATTGGTAGTGCTGCTTAGAATGCTGATTGTGCTCTCTCCTCCTGCTGTACGACTGTACAGAGTACTGGGATTTTGAATAATGATGCAGGAACAGTAAATACCCTGCTGCAGCAGCCATTTGCGAATACACAATTGGCTTCTCCGTGTCTTTTAAAAAATGAAATAAATCACTGCGGAGCTGCAATTTGGACTGAATCAGTATCACTGCTCTGCATCGCACTGAACTAAACATTGTGGTATGTTTGTAGTGGAGTCTTTCCGAAGCCAAAAAAAACCCCAATGACAAGATAAGACATTTGAAAGAAAGAAATACTTGCATTTATATAGCGCCTTTCATGACCATCGGACATCTCAAAGCCCTTTACAGCTTATGAAGTACTTTTGGAGTGTAGTCACTGTTGTAATGTGGGAAGCACAGCAGCCAATTTGTCAACAGCAAGCTCCCACAAACAGTAATGAGATAATGACCAGATAAATTGTTTTTTGTGATGTTGATTGAGGGATAAATATTGGCCAGGACACCAGGGATAACTCCCCCGCTCTTCTTCGAAACAGTGCCATGGGATCTTTTACGTCCACCTGAGAAGGCAGACGGAGCCTTGCTTTAATGTTTCATCCAAAAGACGGCACTCCCGACAGTGCAGCGCTCACACAGCAGTGTCAGCCTACATTTATGTGCTCAAGTCTCTGAAGTGAGACTTGAACCCACAACCTTCTGACTCAGAGGCAGGAGCACTACCCATTGAGCCACTATTTTGAATTAAATGTGATGAGTCTTTCACTGCCCCTCTCTTTATATTTAAATCAGAATCATTGCTATACGTTTCTGACAGTTATGATATTAAGAGGTTCTCGAATTATCTGTCATCCTGTCTATGCTGCTGAATCCTTTTCGAATCACCCCTTTTGGTGTCTGCACTTTGGACTGACAACATTCATGTGAATAAATCCCTGGTTCAGCTCAGGACCCTGGGGCCTCTGTTAGTATTCACGCTGAGCAGTGGGAACCACAGCTTTCACCATTTCCCTTAGCAAGGAGGTCAGTTCCCAGTGGCGCATGGATTTCAAGTAATTGGTGGGGGGATTAGAGGAGAGTTGAGGAGAACTTTTTTCACCCCAGGGTGGTGGGAGTCTGGAACTCACTGCCTGAAAGGGTGGTAGAGGCAGAAAGCCTCAGCACATTTAAAAAGTACAGGCAACTCTTGATTATCCATACACGGATCTTCTGGCGAACCCGCTGTAACGACGTTTTTAAAAACTGTCGCACACGTGAATAGCTCGATCAGCTCAAATGTCAATCACACGTAAGTATGAAGCTGGCAGAAGTATGAAGCTAACATAATAAAATAATTTATCATTTCGAGGCGATATGAATCCATTGTCATGTATTTTATTACGTTCACGCTATGATACCACGAACTAAGTCTTCGTGGTTGGTCCTATCACAGTCAAATTTCAGCTCTGAGACGTGCACTTGCCCTAGCGGCAAAATTGTTTACCCAGAATAGCCCATTCCCCGAGGATCCGGATAATCGAGAGTTGCCTGTACTTGGATATGCAGTTGAAGTGCCGTAAACTACAGGGCTACGGACCTTGAGCTGGAAAGTGGTATTAGGCTGGGTAGCTCTTTTTCGGTTGGCACGGACAGAATGGGCCGAATGGCTTCCTCCCGTGCTGCAAATTTCTATGATTCTATGATGAAAAAAGTGCGAGCTGATTCATGTGTTGATGAACGCAGCGATTTTCCTCAGTGTCTCTCAGACATTGTTTAAAGCTGATGCTCGTCATCGATTTCCTTCGGGGGGTAACTTTATGGACTTTCCTTTTTCCAATTTGAATGGTAATCAGAATTCTAGTTCTCTGCAGCTCAACTGACTTTACATTCTTCCTCCGTTGCTTTGTTCCTAGTCATTGTCTGCTAGGGCTACAGTTAATTGTAAACATGCTATCCTGATTGCAAATGCTGAACCTGGACCTACCTGCTTTACAGCTGGATCAGAAGGAGAGGGCTTTATTTTCCAATAGCTGATGTATGTTTTCTGCGAGTCCTCAATTGTATTGCCAATTTCTTCCGAACAATGTACAACATTGAGTTGTAGTTAAAAAGGAAGCCCAATCAGAAAGCAAGCGCAAAATGAGTTACAATGCGTGGAAAGGAAAAAAAAAGACTTGTATTTATATAGCACCTTTCACGACCTCAGGACATCTGAAAGGGCTTTACAGTTGTAGTCACTGCTGTAATGTAGGAAACGTGACAACCAATTGTGCACAGCAAGCTCCCAAAAACAGCAATGTGATAAGGACCAGATAATCTGTTTTTATCCTGTTGATTGAGGGATAAATATTGGCCAGGACACCGGGGATAACTCCCCTGCTCTTCTTCGAAATAGTGGCCATGGGATCTTTTACATCCACCTGAGAGAGCAGATGGGGCCTCGGTTTAACGTCTCATCCGAAAGGCGGCACCTCAGACAGTGCAGCGCTCCCTCAGCACGGCACAGGAGTGTCATCCTAGATTTTTATGTTCCAGTCTCTGGAGTGGGACTTAAACCCACAACCTTCTGACTCAGAGGCGAGAGCGCTACCCACTGCGTCATGGATGACACAAGGAGGCATTAAGCTAGGAGTCCCTTCCTGTTCCTGGAATAAATGACTTTGGATCTCAGCCTCAATGGAAAATAGTTAAATTGATAGACCACACCAATATCAGGCAGACTGTGAATTTAGAGAAGGCAGCCACAATCTTTCACAGAGCACGAAAGGAAAACACTGCGAATGCTGGAAATCGGAAATAAAAACAGGAAATGCCGGAAAACACTCAGCAGATCAGGCATCATCTGCAGAGAAAGAAAAAACAGAGTTAACGTTTCCGGTCAATGACCTCTCATCAGAACTGGAAGAAGTTAGAGATTTAATGGTTTATAATCAAGGACAGACCCTGGGAAAAGCAGGGTTGGGGGGGAAGGAAAGAACAAAAGGGAAGGTCTGAGAAGAGCACGAGTGATTCAATGACAAAAGGGATGAAGGTGCACAGAAAAAGGGGGGTAGTTTTGTTTACATTTGTTTATGGGATATGGACATCGCCGGCAAGGCCAGCATTTACTGCCCACCCCTCATTGCCCTTGAGAAGGTGCTGGTGAGCCACCAGTTAGAGGGCAGTTAGAGTCAACCACATTGCTGTGGGTCTGGAGTCACAAATAGGCCAGACCGGGTAAGGGCGGCAGATTTCCTTCCCTAAAGGACATTAGTGAACCAGTTGTGTTTTTACAACAATCCGGTAGTTTCATGGTCACCATTACTGATACTCGCTTTTTATTCCAAATTGTTATTTAATGAGCTGAATTTAAGTTCCCCAGCTGCTGTGGTGGGATGCAAACTCGTACATCGCCGAGATCATTAGTCCATGTCTTTGGATTATTAGACCAGTAACATAAACACTATACTACCATCCCTACATGGGGAAAGTAAAGAAACAAAAGATGGGTCCAGATGAGGTGTAAGTGGTTACAGAAGAACCATTGCCATTTTCCCAGACAGCATGTGCTGGTATAGATTCTTCTGTAACCATTTAGGGTACAATTTCCTGTCAATTTGCGCCCGGCATAATTATGATGCGATACAGATTTCCACCGCAACAGATCGAGGAAATTCAAGCCTGTTCTTACATTACGCCCAAATTTCCTCACTGTTTTACATCCGTTTATCGATCCCTGCTTCCGAATGTTTCTTGGCTCATTGTCATAGCTCCGCCCCTCCAAGGCTAACGAGACGTATGCGTGCATTTCCTGCAATTGTGCTGGGTCCAATTGGGTACCAATCCAAGCCCAGAATTTTCGGTGCAGCAGGAAACAAACACCTTTTTTCTGGTTATTATATTGTGATTTTATTTATTAATCCTCGGTGAGACTTGCTCTGCCTTTTCTGTTTCTTTGATGCATTTTTACGGCATCAGTGTAAGTCACGTTAAAACTTGAAAGGTTTCCACGCATGCATGTTTGTAAAGCTGCTGGGCCTGATGTGCATGCATGCTGGATGATTTGAAACTTTAATTTCCTTACTTAAAGTACGAACATATGGTGAGCGAAGATGTAAAAAGTCAAAGAATAAGGAGAGGGCAATAGAGCAGGGTAGCACTGGGGGAAATGAAAACCAGAGCGTGACAGGAAGGGACAGAATCTATAAACATAAAGGTGAATCAGAAAGTGGGGTCAAAGCAGGAAAAAATGGTAAAAAAACAAATTTAAAAGCTCTTTATCTGAATGCACGCAGCATTTGTAACAAAATAAATGAGTTGATGGTACAAATAGATACAAATGGGTATGATCTGATAGCCATTACATAGACGTGGTTGCAAGGTGACCAAGGCTGGGAACTAAATATTCAGGGGTACTTGACAATTCGGAAGGACAGACAGTAAGGAAAAGGAGGTGGGGTAGCTCTGTTAATAAAAGATGAGATCAGTGCATTAGTGAAAAACAATATTGGCTCAGAGGATCAAGATGTTGAAAGCAATAATAAGGGGAAAAGTCGCTGGTGGGCGCCCTAACAGCAGCTATAGTGTTGGACGGATTATAAATCAAGAAATAATGGAGGCTTGTAAAAAAGGAACGGCATTAATCATGGGCGATTTTAACCTTCATATTGATTGGACAAAGCAAATTGGCCAGGATAGCCTTGAGGAAGAGTTCATAGAGTGTATACGGGATAGTTTCCTTGAACAGTACGTTGCGGAACCAACCAGGGAGCAGGCTATATTAGATCTGATACTGTGTAAAGAGACAGGATTAATAAACTATCCTCAAGTAAAGGATCCTCTAGGAATGAGTGACCATAACATGGTTGAATTTCAAATTCAGTTGGAGGATGAGAAAGTTGGATCTCTAACCAGTGTCTTAAGCTTAAATAAAGTAGACTACAAAGATTTGAAAGCAGAGTTGGTTAAAGTGGAATGGGAAAATAGACTAAAATATGGGATGGTTGATGAGCAGTGGCAGACATTTAAGGAGATATTTCATAACTCTCAACAAAAATATATCCCAATGAGAAGGAAAGAATGTAAGTAAAGGGATAATCATCCATGGCTAACTAAAGAAATAAGGGATGGTATGCAATTGAAAACAAGGGCATACAAGGTGGCCAAGACTAGTGGGAGGCCAGAGGATTGGGAAACTTTTAAAAGCCAGCAAAGAATGACCAAACAAATAATAGAGAGGGAAGATAGATTATGAAGGTATACTAGCACAAAATATAAAAACAGATAGTAAGAGTTTCTACAGGTACATAAAAAGTAAAAGAGTGGCTAAAGTAAATGTTGATCCCCTGGAGGATGAGATTGGGGAATTAATAATGGGGAAAAGTGAAATGGCTGGGACGTTGAACAAATATTTTGTATCAGTCTTCATGGTAAAAGACACTAAAAACATCCCAATAGTGGATAATCCAGTGGATAATCAATAGTGGATAATCAATAATATAGGGAGGGAGGAACTTAATATAGTCACTATCACTAAAGAAGTAGTACTCGGTTAAATAATGGGACTAAAGGCAGACAAGTCCACTGGACCTGATGGCTTACATCCTAGGGTCTTAATAGAGTGGCTGCAGAGATAGTGGATGCATTGGTTGTAATCTACCAAAATTCCTTGAATTCTGGGGAGGTCCAAGCAGATTTGAAAAAGGAGGCAGACAGAAAGCAGGAAACTATAGACTAGTTAGCCTAACATCTGTCGGGATTAATGGGTCATTTTCCGGTTGGCCAATAGTGGAGTGCCGCAGGGATCGGTGCTGGGGCCTCAACTATTTGGGAAAATGCTGGAGTCCATTATTAAGGAAGCAGTAGCAAGACATTTAAAAAAGTATAATTCAATCAAGCAGAGTCAGCATGGTTTAAGGAAAGGGAAATCATGTTTGACAAATTTGCTGGAGTTCTTTGAGGATGTAACAAACAGGGTGGATAAGGGGGAACCAATGGATGTGGTGTATTTGGATTTGCAGAAAGCATTCGATAAGATGCCACATAAAAGGTTACTGCACAAGATAAAAGTTCACAGGGTTGGGGGTAATATATTAGCATGGACAGAGGATTGGCTCACAAACAGAAAACAGAGAGTTGGGATAAATGGGTCATTTTCCCATTGGCCAACAGTAACTAATGGGGTGCCACAGGGATCGGTGCTGGGGCCTCAACTATTTATAATCTATATTAATGACTTGAATAAAGCGACTGAGTATAATGTAACCAAGTTTGGTAATGATACAAAGATGGTTGGGAAAGCAAATTTTGAGGAGGACACAAAAAGTCTGCAAAGGGATATAGACAGGCTAAGTGAGTGGGCAAAAAATTTTCAGGTGGAGTATAATGTGGAAAAAGGTGAGGTTATCCACTTTATCAGAAAAAATAGAAAAGCAAATTATAATTTAAATGGAGAAAAATTGCAAAGTGCTGCAGTACAGAGGGACCTGAGGGGTCCTTGTGTATGAAACACAAAAAGTTAGTATGCAGGTACAGCAAGTGATCAGGAAGGCAAATGGAATGTTGGCCTTTATTGCAAGTGGGATAGAGTATAAAAGCAGAGAAGTCCTGCTACAACTGTACAGGTTATTGGCAAGGCCACACCTAGAGTACCCAGAGAACTGCGTACAGTATTGCTCTCCGTATTTAAGGAAGACTATACTTGCATTGGAGGCTGTTCAGAGAAGGTTCACTAGGTTAATTCTGGAGATGAGGGGTTTGACTTATGAAGATAGGTTGTGTAGGTTGGGCCTATACACATTGAAGTTCAGAAGAATGAGAGGTGATCTTATTGAAACTTATAAGATAATGAGGGGGCTCGACAAGGTGGAATCAGAGAGTATATTTCCACTCATAGGAGAAACTAAAACTAGGGGACATAGGGCCCAAATTTGCCCAGGAGTTGTTCCGCTTTTTTTGGAGCAACTTTATTTTTCTGTAGTATCTTAAAAATCCCCATTCTGCACATTTAATTTGCGCCAGTGTATGTGAGTTAGTTAGGATTTTTTTTAGTTTTGTTTCTTTTTTCAAAAGGGTCGTTACCAGCCACCTACGCCTGTTTTGGCCATTTAAGCCAGTTTAGACAGCTAATAGTTGCTCCAAACTAACCAGCGAAGGTGGTCACTTGCGGCCACACAGAAAACCCTTGCAGAGAGTTAAGAAATCAACGTAGGTAGCCAGAGATAGTGGGGGGAAGGGAAGCGGAGAGGACCTTGCAAAGCATTAAACACCTTCACAACGACATTCTAGAAGTATAAAAACCATCAATGATAATTTTTTTAAAAATAAATAAAAATAAAAAATAAATCTTACGTCCTACCTTCATAACTCGGCGGGCCGGCCGATGATGGAGGCCACTCGGCCGGGGATAGGGGCGGGAGAACACACCGGCAGGCAGAAGAACGCAGAGAATGCACTGGAAGAAGAATGCACCGGCAAGCCCTTTGGCCAGGGCTACGGGGTGGAAGAACGCAGCGACAGGGGAACGTACCAGCCGCAGCCACACCAGACAGCGAGAAATGGCCGATCGAGGTTTTCCACCCGCTGGCTGACTGGCTGGCTGCTTGCTGCTCCACTTTTAACTGGCCGGCCAAGCTGGCTTCTGAAGAAAGGAGCTCGGCTTGCCAGACCCCCTTCCATCCAGCAACAGTGACTGCCCGGCATCAGGTCCCACGCTGCAGAGGAGCTACTGCGCATGCGCGACACCTCCAGTGCGCATGCGTTGAGCTGCCAGCACTTTTTTGAGCGCAGGGCCCGAGCTCCGCCCACCGCACTGTAATTGCCACACTACGCCAAGCACAAGGACAGTCAACAGAGCGGGGAGAATATGGCGATATCTTTTCGGGGCCGTTTTGAGAGTAGAAAGTCGACGCACCTCATGTAAGTGCGCCGAAAAAACCGGAGGGCCAAATTTGGGCCCATAGTCTCAGAATAAGGGGCCGTCCATTTAAAACTGAGATGAGGAGTAATTTCTTCTCTCAGAGGGTTGTAAATCTATGGAATTCTCTGCCCCAGAGAGCTGTGGAGGCTGGGTCATTGAACATATTTAAGGCAGAGATAGACACATTTTTGAGCGATAAGGGAATAAAGGGTTATGGGGTACGTGCAGGGAAGTGGAGCTAAGTCCATGATCAGATCAGTCGTGATCTTATTAAATGGCGGTGCAGGCTCGAGGGGCCTAATGGCCTTCTCCTGCTCCTATTTCTTATGTTCTTATGTGAGTTCCTCAGGCCCCATTGATTTCCACTTGTTTACGGCCATTTTTAGGCTGCAGCTTATGTTAATGACATTGGCAGGAAACTTGGGTATAAATTGTCATCGGCAAAATTGTGCACAAGGATCGGTGCAATTTTGTGTGTAACCTCCCCCACAGTAAAGTCCGGCCCTAATCGGATACTGGGTTGTAACAGTAATGCTGAAGCTGCGTAGGGGGCGAAATTGGACAAAGGTGGGTTTGCAAAACAGGCAGAATCACATATGCCAACCACGATAGAATATGCTCGATATTCAGCCAATGGAACTGAATATCGCGACATGCATAGAACGGGCGGCCGATACTATTCCGCCTGTTTTGCCTCCCTATGTCCAATTTCAACAACAGCAACAACTTATATTTATATAGTGTCAACTGTGGTGCAGTTGGTAACGCACTCATCTTGGATTCAGAAGGTTGTGGGTTCAAGTCCCACTCCTGGAACTTGAGCACATAAATCCAGGCTGACATTCCAGTGCAGTGCTGAAGGAGTGCTGCACTGTTGGAGGTGCTGTCTTTTGGATGAGACGTTAAACCGAGGCCCCGTCTGCCCTCTCAGATGAACATGAAAGATCCCATGGCACTATTTCGAAGAAGAGCGAGGGAGTTATCCCTGGTGTCCTGGCCAGTATGATCCCTCAATCAACGGAACAAAAACAAATTATCTGATCGTTATCACATTGCTGTTTGTGGGAGTTTGCTGTGCGCAAGTTGGTTGTCGCGTTTCCTACATTACAACAGTGACTACACTCCAAAAGTACTTCATCGGCTGTACAGCGCTTTGAGACATCCAGTGGTCATGAAAGGCGCTATATAAATGCAAGTATTTCTTTCTTCCTTTCTAAAACGTCCCAAGGCGCTTCCCTGGAGTGTTTTCGGACAAAAATGTTGCACCGAGCAACATAAGGAGATATTAGGGCAAATGACCAAAAGCTTGTTGAAAGGTTTTAAGGAGCATGTTAAAGGAGATAAGAGAGGTGCAGAGGTTTATGTAGGGAATTCCAGAGCTTAGTGCCCAGGCAACAGAAGGTTGGGCGATTAAAACCAGGGATGTTCAAGAGGGCCGACATCCCGGGCGGTTATGGGGCTGGAGGAGATAACAGAGATAGGGAGGGGCGAGGCCATGAAGGAATTTGAAAACAAGGATGAGAATTTTTAAATCAAAGCGTTGCTTAGCCCGGAGTCAATTGAGGTCAGCGAGCACAGGGGTGATGGGTGAGCGGGACTTGGTGCGAGTTAGGACATGGGTTGCCGAGTTTTGGAATACCTCAAGTCTATGTAGGTTAGAACATGGGAGGACGGCCAGGAGTGTTTTGGAATAGTTAAAAAGGCATGAATGAGGGTTTCAGCAGCTGAGGCAAGGGTGGAGACGAGCAATATTACGAAGGTGGAAATAGGTGCTCTTAGTTATGCTGCGTGTATGTGGCCGGAAGCTCATTTCAGGGTGAAATTTCACCTCCATTGTGTCCTGTTTCTGGCCATTGCCACATGAAAGGGCCATCCCAGATCTTGAGGCAACGCAGAGGAGACCGACACTGGTGTTAGAGGGATGAACTAGGGTTCTTCAACCATGAAAATACTTGATGCCATAGCGCCAGCAAGTGTTGAAACAATACTTTCAGATCCATTAGGGTAGGAGGAAAAAGGTCCAGGTTTGAGAAGGGCACATTTAGAACAGATAACTAGTTCAGTTGGTATCACTTGTGCCTCATGACTCAGATGGCTATGAATTCAACCCCTTCTGGAATTAAGCACATAACCTAGGCGGACACCTCACGAGAGAAGGTTGCATTGATAGAGCTGTAGTTTATAAGTAGGCCATTCAGCTCCTTGAACCTGTTCTGCCAAAACTGAGATGAATAGAGTTTTGTTAGGTATTAATGAATCAAGGTGGGTAGATGGGAGTTAACATACTATGATGTAATAGAATGGCGGAACAGGCTCTCGGGGTTGAATGGCCTTCTCGGGTTTCATTGGGCCCAAATTTGGCCAGTACAGATTTCTGGCGCACTCATCAGAGGTGCGCCGCTTTTGTAGAACTCCAAGGGCGCCAAAAATCTTCGGGCCGAGATTGGCCGCTCCCCAGTCTCTCCTCCATGGTGGCGTATCGTGGCAACTGGATTCGGGGGCGGAGCCAGGTCCTGGCGCTGAAAACAGTGCCGGGACCTCTGCACATGCGCGCTAGTGTGTACGCGCATGCGCAGTAGCTCCTAGCCCCCAGAATCTGAGAGTCTGTGAGTTGCAGGCTGTGTGGGATGGGCTGACGCTCACCGCCCCCATCCCGGGCCGAGTGGCCTGCCGCACAGGCCGGCCGCTGCATTCCCGAGCTAAGGGCTACAAGAGACAGGTTGGTGGGGGGAAGAGTTTTGATCGGGGTGGGGGGCGAGAAAAGAATCTTCAAAGATTTTCCAATACTTTAATATCGAGCTATCTTTACTAAAAATATACTCAGTTTAATCAGGCTGATAGCACCTACACCCTGTCCAGTTTCGCTGCTTGAGATTTAAAAAAAAAACTAGCATTCCTATCACAATGCTGTCATTTGTACCTGGGCCCATTCCTAGTGACTGTAATTTTTGTTGGAACTAATGACCACGGGTAAAAAATCACCCAAGGTCATTTTACTTATTTGTTTCTACGCCAGTTATTAAGACTTGCCTTCATTGTTTGTTCTGTATAGAAGGGCTTTTCATAAGTCACTTCAGTGTAAAACCCAACCCCACTTTGAGCACATCAAGGAAACATGACTTGGGAATTGATTTCGTGTCACTGATAGAAAGGTCATTTCTTTAAATCTGCCGCTCGTGGCACAAAATCCATTTTAAACAGTATGCCATTGTCAGGATTGGTCCTCAGTGTGGAATGCGGTTTTACACTGACTTGTCTGCGGCTTGCAAGCAATGCAGTGAAGTACATCTCAGAGTCCTTTCTTTTAGCAACTGGTTGTCTCCCTGATTTTCACGTTAGAATTGTGTTCGGGTACAGCAGAGTACACGGTAGACTTAACTACCATGGCTGCGTCATGTTTTTCTCCTTCAATATGTCAGTTTAATTCCACATTTTTGAATTTCAGTGAACAAAGCTACATTTCTCATAGAATCGTAGAATGACACAGCACTGAAGGAGGCCATTCGGCCCATCGTGCCTGTGCCGGCTTGTTGAAAGAGCTGTCCAATTACTCCCACTGATCCCCGCTCTTTTCCTGTGGCTCTGCAAATCCTTCTTCATTCTAATGGTGTTCCCATGTGCCTGCTGTCCTTGCCCTTCTCGGTGGTGGGGGTCGCGGGTTTGGGAGGTGCTGCCGAAGAAGCTGTGCTCATACTGTGCCCAAACATCACTGGTGGGAGGAAGTACTCGGTCCAACACCGCCTCCAGTGCACTAGCGCAGCCTTCGGTCGCCTGAGGAAGAGAGTGTTCAAAGATCAGGCCCTCAAATCTGGCACCAAGCGTACGTTCTACAGGGCTGTAGTGATACCCGTCCTTCTGTACAGCTCAGCGACATGGACCTTATACAGTAGACACCTTAAATCGCTGGAGAAATACCACCAATGATGTCTCCACAAGATCCTGCAAATCCCCTGGGAAGATAGACACACCAATGTCAGTGTTCTCGATCAGGCCAACATCCCCAGCATCGAAGCACTGACCACACTCGAGCAGCTTCGTTGGGTGGGCCACATTGTTCGCATGCCCGACACAAGACTCCCAAAGCAAGTGCTCTACTCGGAACCCCTACACTGCAGGCGATCGCCAGGTGGGCAGAGCAAACGTTTCAAGGACACCCTCAAAAATAAAGTGCAACATCCCCACCGACATCTCGGAATCCCTGGCCAAAGACCACCCTAAGTGGAGGAAGAGCATCTGGGAGGGTGCTGAGCACCTCGAGTCTCGTTGCCGCGAGTATGTGGAGAACAAGCGCAGGCAGCGGAAGGAGCATGCGGCAAACCAGATTCCCCACCCACCCTTTCCTTCAAACACTGTCTGTCCCACCTGTGACAGAGACTGTAATTCCCGTATTGGACTGTACAGTCACCTGAGAACTCACTTTTAGAGTGGAAGCAAATCTTCCTCGATTTTGAGGGACTGTCTATGATTTTGCCTCTTACCGCTGGAATCCTTGCAGCCATCCAGTTTGAGCCTAGACTGCGAGTGTTGGCCCGTTAACCACCAACCATAGAGGCATCATAGCCAAGCTTCAATTGTCCAGCATCCACAGACTTTTGGGGGAGAAAGTTCCAGATTTTTACTGCCCTTTGGGCAGGAAATTCCCCAACCTTGCGCCGGGGTTTCGGCGATATTTCGCCATTTTTGGTGGAAAACAGTGCGGTGGGAAATTCACTGAAGTCTTGTGCCGGTGGTTTTTAAATACGGCTGGGGAGTGGACCGCCGGTGTGCAAGACTGGAAAAAGCGCTTTCGCCCAATATATGACTCGCCGCGCACCTGTAGATAGGACGGAAATAAAATACCCAGGAAAAACCTGCGCTGCAGCCCTTGGAATGACGGTACGTGAGAAGACCTGCGAAAAAGTAAGTTAAAGTTTTTATTTTTTAATTCTTTTGCAGCAATTCGATAGAAAAGGGCCTTGTGAATGTTTTGTGATTTTTTATTTTTTGTTTTTTGTAATTTCCCCCCCCCCCCCCCCTCTAGGCCGAACTCGCAACAGTATCGGCCTCGGAGAAAAGTTGCAGAAAGTTCGCTGTTTGCCTCGCGAATCCTCATGCAACGCCGATTTTTACCGCTGGCCACATTTTTTACCGAATATTAGGCCTCGGGACCATAGCGGAGTCATAGCAGTATTTTTGGTGGGAAAATACCGCTATGATCAAAAATAGAATTTCTAGCCCTAAGTGTTGAACAAGTGCTTATTGTTTACCTCCCATAAATAGCTTAGCTCTACTTTTATGATTATGTCCCTCTCGTTCATGATTCCCCTTCCCCTTCATAGTTTCTCTGTATCAACTCAGGCGAATCCTATTAACATTTTATACACAAACATTTTAACTAAACATCCTTTGCGATTGTAAAGTAAAATTGAAGGAAAGTAATAGGAAAATCACGTTACAACTTTTTGCTGAAGGCAGTCCAACTGGCAAGAAAGGTTAATTTGTAACTTTACTCAGTGAATCACAGTGACTGATTGACAGCTTGACGCTGTACATTGAATATATTACAAGTTGAATGCTTCCCTTCCACAGGAACTGAACGTTATTCTGGTAATGGTCATTTTTTAAAGAGGCACTTAAAATTCATGGTTTATTGAACATTTTATTTCACTGTTGACTGACAAAGGTTGAAACGCAACGAGTTCATCCCAGCAAACTGGTAATTATCTGTAGGTTAGCAGGCAATGCTTGATGCATTACATTTTCTTGATTCTTATACCGTGAACCTGCCCATTACGACCAGCACTGAGACCCGCCTCAGGGTCATCTTTAAACACAGTGACCTTCCAAACATAGATTAACAATGGCGGGGCTGAGCTGGCCGAGGAACCGGAAAGCACGGAGAAACTCGCCCTGTCAGCCATTTCTCGATATTTTATTCAACGAAAAAAACCAGAGGTTCTCCTACCCAATTCATTCTCGCAATGATTTTGACTTTAACCTGTCACGAGGACATTTAAAACCAGTCCCCGCAGTGTTCATCTTCGACAGATTTAATGGTGTAATAACATTGAAATATATACAGGATACGATAGTGCCTGAAGCTGCTCGCTATTGCAGAGTTCTGTGTGAAGAAAGAAAGATCTTCATTTATACAACGTTTTTCATGGCCTAGGACATCCCAAAGCGCTTGATAGACCATGAAGTACTTTTGAAATGTAGTCGCTGTTGTAAAGTAGAAAATGCGGCAGCCAATTTGTGGGCAGCAAGCTCCCACAAACAGTATTGGGCCAGAAATTGCAGTCAGAGGCTTCCTGGAGGCGGACGCCTCCCACCCAAATTATTTTTTACGAAAGTGCCTGGTGGTCCCGGAGCAACAAGCACTTGCGCTCCGAGGCTTAGAGGCGCAGTCCAGCGCAGAGGCTCACGTATCCCAGCAATGTAAGCGCATCCTGGGATCACATGGGTCTGAACCATCAATGACCATGAAGTATTCTCATTGATAGGAATGGTGAGTTCCGTTTGTATGGAGCTACATTACTGTCAATGAGAATACCCCCATTAAATAAAAAAAAATCTCACATAATTAAAATGAATTGAAATTGAATTAAATTAAATGTTTTAGAAAAATATTTAAAATGTTTTTTTAATATTTTAATAGGGTTAAAAATAAACTTACCTTAATATAACACTTTTTAATATAACACTTAATTTTTCTATCTTTTAAAACTCTTATGCTGTTAAAGGCAGGCCTTTTACCAGGCATAAGAGTTTTAGGGGTGTATTTTACGGTCCATTGCGCTCCTTTTTTTTGTCCGGGAACGGTGGAAATGGCGGCAGTGAGGTCTTATGGGCGGGCGGTCCGCCTCCAGTGCCCCCCAGGGGTTTTTGGGGCGGTTTTGCAGTGGCGCAGAGCAGGACCACCCGGAAGAGCGACGTGCAAGTGTGGAACGCTCCTGGTTACGACACCGCCGCACTTTTTGTCTCCTGCCCGACCCGGACGTCCCGCACCACGCCCTGCAGTGACCGCCTGGTAAATCGGGCGGTCCAACCTATACCGACTGCAGAGGGGGAAGTAATGCAGTCCGAAGGTAAGTGTGCTAGTTTTTCTTTTAATTTATTTTTGCGATTTATGTTGTGGTGGCGTGGGCTATGTACTGGCAATGTTTTTGTGGGTTTTTTTCAGTTTTTTTTCTCCCAGACTTCTCTCGGAGCGCTCTCGGCCCGGCTCGTTAGCTCGGGATTTTCCCTTGCTAGCGCCCTAAGAGAGGTGTATAACGCCTCCCTTAGCGCTGCGCCCCACACTCAGGGCCCAGCTGCCCAATTTTGATGACTAAGGCGCAAACTGTTCCTGGGCGCAAACTTTACCGCCCCACCGCCATTTCTGCCCTGAAATCCTCAAAACTGAAAATCCAGCCCGAAAGAACATAAGAATTAGGAGCAGAAGTAGGCCATTTGGCCCCTCAAGCCTGCTTCATCACTCAATAAGGTCATGACTGATCTTCTACGTCAACTCCACCTGCCCGCACTGTCCCCATATCTCTTGATTTCCTTAATATTCAAAAATCTATTGATCTCTGTCTTGAATATTCTCAAAGACTGAGCTTCCATAGTCCTCTGGAGTAGAGAATTCCAAAGATTCACCACCCTCTGAGTGAAGAGAGGTCCTTCTGCAACTGTGTAGGGTATTGGTGAGGCCGCACCTGGAGTACAGTTTTGGTCACCTTACTTAAGGAAGGATATACTAGCTTTGGAGGGGGTACAGAGACGATTCACTAGGCTGATTCTGGAGATGAGGGGGTTACCTTATGATGATAGATTGAGTAGACTGGGTCTTTACTCGTTGGCGTTCAGAAGGATGAGGGGTGATCTTATAGAAACATTTAAAATAATGAAAGGGATAGACAAGATAGAGGCAGAGAGGTTGTTTCCACTGGTCGGGGAGACTAGAACTAGGGGGCACAGCCTCAAAATACGGGAGGGCCAATTTAAAACCGAGTTGAGAAGGAATTTCTTCTCCCAGAGGGTTGTGAATCTGTGGAATTCTCTGCCCAAGGAAGCAGTTGAGGCTAGCTCATTGAATGTATTCAAGTCACAGATAGATAGATTTTTAACCAATAAGGGAATTAAGGGTTACGGGGAACGGGCGGGTAAGTGGAGCTGAGTCCACAGCCAGATCAGCCATGTTCTTGTTGAATGGCGGAGCAGGCTCGAGGAGCTAGATGGCCTACTCCTGTTCCTAATTCTTATGTTCTTATGTTGTGATGAAGAAATTTCTCCTCATCTCAATCCTAAATGGCCCCTTATTCTGAGACTGTGACCCCTGGTTCTAGACTCCCCAGCCAGAGGAAACATCCTTCCTGCATCTACCCTGTCAGGCCCTGCAAGAATATGGGCCCCTATTTTCCACTTGCTGGATTTTTGGTGCCCGCGCATGTTAACTGTGATGTCTGTAAGTGCGGTAAGCTTGTAATGCTTACCGCTCCATACTGTGGATGTGGACGTATTGTGTACTGCAGCTGCAGAGTTATAATAAACAGACAGGCAGCTTCCAGTAGCTTCTGGACCATGCAGCCTCCATGTTAGGAGCTGTGTGTGTGTGCTCTGTAAAGATATCACAGTTGGCGACGAGGATGGGATTTTGCTCTATTTGGATTTCTCCAGTTCGAAATCACGCAATTTGTCGCGGTACAATGACTCCGGTATTACACTCACAGAGGCACCAATTTCCATTGGTATCTTGAATGCCACAACATCTATGTGGATTTTGATGCTTTCCGAATCGCTGTCCGTTAACCTTGCGCTGCTGATGATGTGTAATTCTAACATCTCCTCGTCCTGCTGTTGTTCTTCCAAGCCATGCAGTCTCTTTGGATTACTACTCCTAGCTTTGAATGCTTGACTCAAATCTTTAAAAGCTGGTTTACCCTTCAGTCATTGAAACATAGAAACATAGAAAATAGGTGCAGGAGTAGGCCATTCGGCCCTTCTAGCCTGCACCGCCATTCAATGAGTTCATGGCTGAACATGCAACTTCAGTACCCCATTCCTGCTTTCTCACCATACCCCTTGATTCCCCTAGTAGTAAGGACTTCATCTAACTCCTTTTTGAATATATTTAGTGAATTGGCCTCAACAACTTTCTGTGGTAGAGAATTCCACAGGTTCACCACTCTCTGGGTGAAGAAATTCCTCCTCATCTCGGTCCTAAATGGCTTCCCCCTTATCCTTAGACTGTGTCCCCTGGTTCTGGACTTCCCCAACATTGGGAACATTCTTCCTGCATCTAACCTGTCTAACCCCGTCAGAATTTTAAACGTTTCTATGAGGTCCCCCCTCATTCTTCTGAACTCCAGTGAATACAAGCCCAGTTGATCCAGTCTTTCTTGATAGGTCAGTCCCGCCATCCCGGGAATCAGTCTGGTGAACCTTCGCTGCACTCCCTCAATAGCAAGAATGTCCTTCCTCAGGTTAGGAGACCAAAACTGTACACAATACTCCAGGTGTGGCCTCACCAAGGCCCTGTACAATTGTAGCAACACCTCCCTGCCCTTGTACTCAAATCCCCTCGCTATGAAGGCCAACATGCCATTTGCTTTCGCAAGATGCCCAGTCATTCTGCAGAAGAAACACTCTGCCTTCACGTTTGGACAACTTTTAGCAATGTGTTGTCCCAGGCACCTATAGCATGACTTCGACGCTCTGTTAGAATTTCTAGTTTCTGAGACTTTCGGCCCTAGCCGTCTTTTACTTTGAATCTGCAGGTGATTTACCTCGGTTGACTGACGACCATAATCATTATTTAATTCTCAGGAATATTGTTTGGCCATGCTCATCGACCTCGCTGTCTGACAAGCAATCTCAAAAGTCAAGTCATCCGTCGTCAATAACTTCCTTCTGATCGCATCATTTTTCACTCCACAAACAAAACGATCCTGTAATGCTCAGTTTTGAAAGTTCCTAAAATTACACTGCATCGATAGCTTTTTTAATGCTGTGATGTAATCAGCGATGCTTTCATCAGTCTTATGATTCCGTATCCCGAAACGATAGCTTTCAGCAACTTCTAACGGTTTGGGGTTATAGTGCTGCTCCAGCTTTGTTAAAATCTCTTTAAGCGTTATGTCCTTTGGCTCGTCAGGCACAAGCAGATTTACAAGGGTTTCGTACAATGTCGGACCTGCCACAGATAAGAAAATCGCTTTCTTCCGTTCCAGCACAACCTGGTTTTGGACTGCATTGTCTGGAACTTTGATTAGGTTATTTGCAATGAAATACATTTCTAGCCGATCCACATATGCTTTAAAATGTTCCTGGTCGTGTCTATATTCACCCAAATATCCGATGAAACCTGCCATGTTTAATCTCTAGCTGTTCTCACCGTGTGCTGTAGTTTACCTCAGATTTTGTAGCTTTTTTTTCAAAGACAGAAACTTCCAAAGTCTTTAAAAAAGGAGGGAGAGAGAAAACAGGGAATTATAGACCGGTCAGCCTGACATCGGTAGTGGGTAAAATGATGGAATCAATTATTAAGGATGTCATAGCAGTGCATTTGGAAAGAGGTGACATGATAGGTCCAAGTCAGCATGGATTTGTGAAAGGGAAATCATGCTTGACAAATCTTCTGGAATTTTTTGAGGATGTTTCCAGTAGAGTGGACAAGGGAGAACCAGTTGATGTGGTATATTTGGACTTTCAGAAGGCGTTCGACAAGGTCCCACACAAGAGATTGATGTGCAAAGTTAAAGCACATGGGATTGGGGGTAGTGTGCTGACGTGGATTGAGAACTGGTTGTCAGACAGGAAGCAAAGAGTAGGAGTAAATGGGAACTTTTCAGAATGGCAGGCAGTGACTAGTGGGGTACCGCAAGGTTCTGTGCTGGGGCCCCAGCTGTTTACACTGTATATTAATGATTTAGATGAGGGGATTAAATGTAGTATCTCCAAATTTGCGGATGACACTAAGTTGGGTGGCAGTGTGAGCTGCGAGGAGGATGCTGTGAGGCTGCAGAGCGACTTGGATAGGTTAGGTGAGTGGGCAAATGCATGGCAGATGAAGTATAATGTGGATAAATGTGAGGTTATCCACTTTGGTGGTAAAAACAGAGAGACAGATTATTATCTGAATGGTGACAGATTAGGAAAAGGGGAGGTGCAAAGAGACCTGGGTGTCATGGTACATCAGTCATTGAAGGTTGGCATGCAGGTGCAGCAGGCGGTTAAGAAAGCAAATGGCATGTTGGCCTTCATAGCGAGGGGATTTGAATACAGGGGCAGGGAGGTGTTGCTACAGTTGTACAGGGCCTTGGTGAGGCCACACCTGGAGTATTGTGTACAGTTTTGGTCTCCTAACCTGAGGAAGGACATTCTTGCTATTGAGGGAGTGCAGCGAAGGTTCACCAGACTGATTCCCGGGATGGCGGGACTGACCTATCAAGAAAGACTGGATCAACTGGGCTTGTATTCACTGGAGTTCAGAAGAATGAGAGGGGACCTCATAGAAACATTTAAAATTCTGACGGGGTTAGACAGGTTAGATGCAGGAAGAATGTTCCCAATGTTGGGGAAGTCCAGAACCAGAGGTCACAGTCTAAGGATAAGGGGTAAGCCATTTAGGACCGAGATGCGGAGGAACTTCTTCACCCAGAGAGTGGTGAACCTGTGGAATTCTCTATCACAGAAAGTTGTTGAGGCCAATTCACTAAATATATTCAAAAAGGAGTTAGATGAGGTCCTTACTACTAGGGGGATCAAGCGGTATGGTGAGAAAGCAGGAATGGGGTACTGAAGTTGAATGTTCAGCCATGAACTCATTGAATGGCGGTGCAGGCTAAAAGGGCCGAATGGCCTACTCCTGCACCTATTTTCTATGTTTCTATGTTTCTATGTTTCTGTTGGCTGGCTCAATCCTTCGCCGTATCACCGTACCGGTGATATGGCAAGATCAATTTCAGAACTTGCCTCTAATAGTCGTGAAAGGAGACAAGACTGCTTTACAAGGAAGAAATTGGTTGAATACACTGAAGCTAGATTGGAGTGAGATTTTCTGTGTGGAAGCTAGATTTTCATCAACGGATGAGATTATCAAACAGTATCCGAAGGTGTTCTGCGAAACGGGCAGTCAAGGCTTCAAGGTTAGTGTCAGGGTACAGAAGGACGCTAGATCGGTTTACTACAAGCCACGTTGCGTATCTTATGCACTCAACGAGAAAGTTGAGCAAGAACTCAAAAGACTGAGAACATTATTTGTAAGGTAGATCGATGTAATTGGGCTACACCCATTGTTGTTGTACTTAAGTCTGATGGGAAAGTAAGATTGTGTGGTGATTATAAGGTAACCGTAAACCAGGTTCTAGAGGGTAATGTCCCCAATACATTGCCGAATATAGAAGATTTGTTCACAACATTAACAGGTGGTCAGATCTTCTCAAAACTGGATCTTACGAGCTTGAACTAGATGAGGAGTCCAAGTCATGTTTGACTATAAACACTCATCTAGGCCTATATCAATTTAATAGGCGACCGTTTGGAGTGTCTTCCGCCCCTGCAATATTCCAAGGGGTGATGAACCATATTTTGCAAGGTATTGAAGGGATAGTATGTTATTTGGATGACATACTAATTTCAGCACCAAATAAGCAAATTCAGAATAAGATATTGAATGAAGTCCTCAAACGGCTAGAGAAGCACAGATTACGAGTGTCTGCTCGTAAGTGTGAGTTATTTCAAATGGAGTACTTAGGGTACAGATTAGACAAAGATGGTTTACATCCAACCAAGGAAAAATTGGATGCAATTAGAAATGCACCCACTCCCAGGAATGTCATTGAACTTCGTTCATTCTTGGGTCTTTTAAACTATTATGGGAAGTTCCTACCAAATTTGGCTACCATATTACATCCACTGAATGAACTTTTGAAAAAACAGGTCCAGTGGAAGTGGTCAAAAGAATGCGAAACAGCATTCATGGGGTTTAAAAACAAATTGGTAGAGAGCACCATGTTAGTTCACTATGACATATCGAAGGAGATTAAACTAGCATGTGATGCCTCTCCATATGGAGTTGGGGCAGTAATCTCTCATGTATTAAGTAGTGGGGAGGAGAGATGAATTGCTTTTGCTTCACGCACTCTCAGTGTCAGTGAGAGAAATTATGTGCAAATTGAAAGGGAAGCTTTGGCATTAATTTTTGGGGTCAAGAAATTTCACAAATACTTGTATGGTCATAAGTTTACCATCGTTATGGACCATAAGCCCCAAACAGCAATCCTCCATCCAAAGTCCCCAGTTCCAACATTAGCTGCAGCCCGAATGCAGAGATGGGCTTTGATTTTGTCAGCATATACATATGATATTGAATACAGATGATCAGCTGATCACAGTAATGCTGATGCAATGTCGAGATTGCCTTCCCCATCACAAGTTACACCCGATAGGGAAGAAGTGTTTTATTTTTCATACATTGATGAACTACCAGTCACAGCTGAAGAGATTGGTAGAGCAACCAAACGTGACCCCGTGATGTCAAAGGTGTATGAGTATATTGCAACTGGATGGCCAAACCAGGTAACAGACAAAAATACACATCCATTCTTCATTCGTAAGAATGAATTATCAGTAGATAAAGATTGTATCATGTGGGGTGCAAGAGTGGTTATACCAAAGAAATTCAGGTCCAAATTATTACGAGACCTCCATGACCAGCACCTGGGAATGTGCTTGACCAAGAGTTTTGCACGCAGTTATTTATGGTGGCCAGGTCTTAATAAAGATATAGAGTACATTGTGAGTCAGTGTACGACATGTCAATCAATAAGCAAGCAATAATAATAATAAAAATAAATACCATTACAGCCATGGAAATGGCCTCCCAGGGTGTGTCAAAGGCTACATATTGATTTTGCTGAGTTAGATGGACAACAATTGTTCATTGTGATTGATAGCCATTCAAAGTGGGTTGAAGTATTTCCAATGTGGAAAATAACAACAAGTAAAACTTTGGACATTTTACGAAAATTATATTCTGCATTTGGCCTCCCTAAAAAAATTGTTTTGGATAATGGACCCCAATTTCGTTCAGAACAATTTGCACAATTCGCAAACAAAAATGGTGTGCAACATACCAAGGTTCCACCATACAACCTGCTTCAAATGGTGCAGCAGAGCGCACTGTACAAATTGTCAAATGTAACAAATGTTAGATCCAAATCCAAGAAAACGACAGTCATTGGATCACAAATTGGCTAATTTTTTGATTACATATTGAAATACCCCTCATACAACTACTGGTAGAACGCCAGCGGAGTTGTTTCTCAAATGATAGATTCTCATTGTTAAGGCCAAATTGGGCACAGTCTGTAGAAGAGAAATAAATTAGACAAAAACAGAATCATGATAAAGGGAGACTAAAAGAGAGAAGAGTGAAATTAAACCAGAAGGTGAGAGTGAAGAACCATCACCATAAATGGTTAAAGTGGTTACCCGGAAGAGCGGTGAAGATATGTGGTCCTCGCACGTATTTGGCAAAGATGTTTGATAATGGACAGGTTAGGTTTGTCCATATTGATCATATTTTACTTAAAGACATGGAAGGAGTTGAAGGTGGGAATGATTCACTTATTTCTGACTCATCAGATAGTTTTGATATACCAGTAGCAAATCCTAAATCCAATGCACTGGAAACAAATTCAGGAGAGAATCAGAATGAAAGTCTGAGTCTGAGTCAGGAAAGCAAAAAGCCTGAAGTTAGAGTGAGTTCAAATGAAAATCAAGGAAATTCCATGGAGGAAAATGTTCCTAAGGAGGCAAGGAGTAGGAGTAAATGGGTACTTTTTAGAATGGCAGGCAGTGACTAGTGGGGTACCGCAAGGTTCTGTGCTGGGGCCCCAGCTGTTTACATTGTACATTAATGATTTGGACGAGGGGATTAAATGTAGTATCTCCAAATTTGCGGATGACACTAAGTTGGGTGGCAGTGTGAGCTGCGAGGAGGATGCTATGAGGCTGCAGAGTGACTTGGATAGATTAGGTGAGTGGGCAAATGCATGGCAGATAAAGTATAATGTGGATAAATGTGAGGTTATCCACTTTGGTGGTAAAAACAGAGAAACAGACTATTATCTGAATGGTGACAGATTAGGAAAAGGGGAGGTGCAACAAGACCTGGGTGTCATGGTACATCAGTCATTGAAGGTTGGCATGCAGATACAGCAGGCGGTTAAGAAAGCAAATGGGATGTTGGCCTTCATAGTGAGGGGATTTGAGTACAGGGGCAGGGAGATGTTGCTACAGTTGTACAGGGCCTTGGTGAGGCCACACCTGGAGTATTGTGTACAGTTTTGGTCTCCTAACTTGAGGAAGGACATTCTTGCTATTGAGGGAGTGCAGCGAAGGTTCACCAGACTGATTCCCGGGATGGTGGGACTGACCTATCAAGAAAGACTGGATTAACTGGGCTTGTATTCACTGGAGTTCGGAAGAATGAGAGAGGACCTCATAGAAACGTTTAAAATTCTGATGGGTTCAGACAGGTTAGATGCAGGAAGAATGTTCCCAATGTTGGGGAAGTCCAGAACCAGGGGTCACAGTCTAAGGATAAGGGGTAAGCCATTTAGGACTGAGATGAGGAGAAACTTCTTCATTCAGAGAGTGGTGAACCTGTGGAATTCTCTACCACAGAAAGTTGTTGAGGCCAATTCACTAAATATATTCAAAAAGGAATTAGATGAAGTCCTTACTACTCGGGGGATCAAGGGGTATGGCGAGAAAGCAGGAATGGGGTACTGAAGTTGCATGTTCAGCCATGAACTCATTGAATGGCGGTGCAGGCTAGAAGGGCCGAATGGCCTATTCCTGCACCTATTTTCTATGTGTCTATCTTTCTATGAGACGCTGAAGCCCGCTCCCCCACTAGTTTAGATCCCACTGCTGCCGAAAGGGCTGCAACGGACATCTTCCCCTGGCTGGAGCCGCTGCCACCACTCCCCCGCCCCCCTTCCCCCCCAACTAGACCCGCCGCAATCCCAGGCCGAATGGCCCTCCCGCTCCCGAACTTCACCTTGCAGGGAGAGCAGGGGGGCGTTGGGGGCGCTAAGCAGTCCATTCAGCCTGGGATAGCAGCGGTTCCAGCGGGGGAATAGCAGTCCTATGGCCCGGAAATCTTCTTCCCGTGCTCCAAAAAGAGTTCCCTGTGAAAATAAAAGTATTTGACTTTGTATTCTTATTGCCTCACTCCTGTTCTCTTGTGCGCCGCGCCGATTCCTTAAATTCACTGATGGGTCTTTTTGCGGTGCTGTCGGCCAGTGTGTACCGTGCTGAAAAAAATCGTGGACAGCAAAAATCGATTAACTGCACAAAAACGGCACTGGATCCCGTTTTACGTGGGTCAGCGCCAAAAAATTTTATGGTTAAAAAAACGGCGCACACAGTCGGCACCGGTGTCCAAACATTGACGAAAGTTGGAAAGTGAGTATTTCACGCCATTTGGACGCCAAAAAAAAGACGCACAATCATGGCGAAAATAGGCTTTTGTATGTTTAAATGAGATCACCTCTCATTCTTCTAAATTCTAGAGGATATAGGCCCAGTCTACTCAATCTCTCCTCAAAGGACAATCCCCCAACCCCAGGAATCAGTCTGGAGAACCTTCATTGCACTCCCTCAACAGCAAGTATATCCTTCCTTAGGTAAGGAGACCAAACCTGTACACAATGCTCCAGGGTGCGGTCTCACCAGGGCTCTATATAATTGCAGTAAGATGTCTTTACTCTTGTACTCAAATCCTCTTTTACTAAAGGTCAGCAAACTATTTGCTTTCTTTACTTGCTTAAATCACTTGCTTTACCTGCATGTTAACTTTCAATGATTCGTGTACAAGGACACCCAGGTCCCTCTGAACACCAACATTTCCCAATCTCTCACCATTTAAAAAATACTCTGCTTTTCTATTTTTCCTACCAAAGTGGATAACTTCACATTTCTCCACATTATATTCCATTTGCCATGTTCTTGCCCATTCACTTCACCTGTCTATATCCCCTTGAAGCCTCTTTGCCTCCTTCTCAGAACCTACATTCCCACCTAGCTTTGTATCATCAGCAAACTTGGATATATTACATTTGATCCCCTCATCCAAATCAATGATATAGATTGTGAATAGCTGAGGCCTAAGCACCGATCCTTGCGGAACCTCGCTAGCTTTGGCCTGTCAACCCGAAAATGCCCTGTTTATTCCCACTCTCTGTTTTCTGTCCATTAACCAATCCTCAATCCATGCCAATATATTACCCCCAATTCGATGAGCCCTAATTTTGATTAATAACGTCTTTTGACTAATAATTATCGAATGCCTTCTGAAAATCCAAATACATCACATCCACTGGTGTATTCTCTTAGTTACAATGTCAAAATCTCTAACAGATTTGTTAAACATGATTTCCTGTTCATAAATCCGTGTTGACTCTGCCCAATCCTATTATTATTTTCTAAGTGCCCTGTTACCACGTCCTTAATAATAGATTCTAGCATTTTCCCTTTGACTGATGTCAGGCTAACTGGTCTGTAGTTCCCTGTTTTCTCTCTCCCTCCTTTCTTAAATAGCAGGGTACATTAGCTACCTTCCAATCTGTAGGAACCATTATCGAATCTTTGGAATTTTGGAAGATGACAATCAATGCATCCGTTATCTCCATAACTACCTCTTTCAACACCCTAGGATGTAGGCCATCAGGTCCAGGAGATTTATCGGCTTTCAGTTCCATTAATTTCTCCATAACTAATTTTTTACTAATACTAATTTCTTTCAGTTCCTCATTCTTGCTAGACCCTTAGTTCTCCACTATTTTCAGGAGGTTTTTTTTTGTGCCTTCTTCCACGAAGACAGACACAAAGTAATTGTTTAATTTATCTGCCATTTCTTTATTCCCCATTATATTTTCTCCTGTTTCAGATTGTGAGGAACCCACATTTACTTTCGATAATCTTTTCTTTTTTACATACCTATAGAAATTTTTACTGTCTGTTTTTATGTCTCTCACTAGTTTACTCTCATATTCTATTTTCTCTTTCTTTATCAATTTCTGGGTCCTCCTTTGCTGAATTCTAAAATCCTCCCAATCCTCAGGCTTACTGCTCTTTTTGGCAACATTATAAGCCACATCCTTTGATCTAATACTAAGTTTAATTTTTCTTGTTAGCCACGGTTGGAACACGTTTCCTGTGGGTTTTTTGTGCCTTAAAGGAATGTATGTTTGTTGTAAATTATGTATTCATTCTTTAAATGCTATCCATTGCTTGTCTGCCATCATACCTTTTAATGTAGTTTCCAAATCTACCTTAGCCAACTCACCCCTCATACCTAGTGTGCTTTCTTTAGATTTAAGACCTTAGTTTCGGATTTAACTAAATCACTTTCAAACTCACTATAAAATGCTATCATATTAAGGTCACTCTTCCCTAAAGACCCCTTTACTACAAGGTTGTTAATTAACCCTTTCTTGGTGCACAATACTACATCTAAAATAGCCTGCTCCCTAGTTGGTTCCTCAACATACTGATCTCGAAAACTATCTGGTATACATTCCATGAATTTGTCCTCTACACTATTACTGCCTTTTTGATTTTCCCAGTCTATATGTAGAATAAAGACCCCCATGATTACTGTATTACCCTTGATACATGCACCTCTAATTTCCTGATTTATACTCTGCCCTACATTACTGTAAAGTCCTGTCCCCTCAGTACAGATTCACACGAGGCATGTAGTGAAGTCAAGATCACTCTGGACCTGCACCTTTATTTCACAGCTCTGGAATGCTGCACCTGCCTGAGACCTGTCCTTATATACCTGTCTCTTGCAAGTGCACCCCTGGTGGTAAGGTATGCTGGTGGTTACAGGTCATATCTTATTACAGTCATGTATAGCATGTTAGGATACAGTTATATATAATAATGTAAGATACATGACATCCCCCTCCCCCAAGGTCTTATTGTCTTTATAGGTTCAGTTTCTCAGGTGGTCTACGCTCTCATGTGGAGCGTCTGAGTTGTGGTTCAGTTGTTTGCCTTGGTGTCTCTTTTTCTTTGGGTGTGGTTGCTGGTATCGCGCCTGGGCTGTCTGTTTCAATTGGTGTGATTGTTGTTGACTCGCCTGGGCAGTCTGTTGGGATTGCCCTTTCCTCAGGTTGTTCCCTTTGTCTGTCCACCAGGTGTGGTGCGAGTTCCACATTGTAGTCTGCCTCTGGTTCCGCAGTTGTTGGTAAATCTGCTTTTCACTTGGTCAACATGCCTCTGGCAGGTTTTGCCATTGTCCATTTGTACTACCAGTAGCCTGTTTCCTTCCTTGCCCATTACGGTCCTTGCAAGCCATTTGGGACCCCTGCCATAGTTTAGTACAAACATTTTGTCCCCTATCTCATTCCATCTCCCCCTCGAATTTCTGTCATGGTACCCAGTCAGCTTACGGCGCTTTGCCTCAATGATTTCATGCATGTCTGGGAGGATTAATGAGAGCCTTGTTTTTAAAGTCCTTTTCATCAACAGTTGCGCGGAGGGGAATCCCAGTCAGTGAGTGCGGACGAGATCTGTATGCCAGCAGCAGTTGCGACAGGCGACCCTCCAGCATGGGACCTTGGATTTTAAGCATGCCTTGTTTAATGATTTGCACTGCTCTCTCCGCCTGGCCGTTGGAGGCCGGATTGAACGGTGCCGTCTTGACGTGATTTATGCCGTGGTCAATTATAACGTCTCGGAATTCTGCGCTGGTGAACACGGACCATTGTCACTGACTAATATATCAGGGATTCCGTGCGTTGCAGACATGGTTGCGAGGCTCTCCACAGTGGTGGAGGTGGTGCTCGAGTTTAAAATGATGCATTCGATCTACTTTGAAAATGCATCTACAACTACAAGGAACATTTTGTCCATGAATGGGCCCGCATAGTCTACGTGCACCCGCGACCATGGTTTGGTAGGCCAGGGCCAGGGGCTCAGTGGAGCCTCCCTGGAGGCATTGCTGAGTTGGGCACAAATGGTGCAACTTCGGACGCAGAGCTCCAAGTCCGCGTCAATACCAGGCCACCAGACGTGGGATCTGGCTATGGCCTTCACGAGAACGATCCCCGGGTGCTCGCGGTGGAGCTTCCGGACAAATGCCTCTCTGCCTCACAGAGGCATGACTACTTGGCTGCCCCACATCAGGCAGTCTGCTTGTAGTGATAGCTCATGCATGCGCCTGTGAAAGGGTTTTAATTCCTCGGGGCAGGCATCGCGAGCCTCTGCCCAGTCACTGGTTAGGATACATCTTTTTACTAAGGATAACGTGGAGTCGCTGGCTGTCCAGGCTCTGATTTGGCGAGCCATCATGGGCGAGCCTGTGGACTCAAAGGCATTGATTGCCATGACTATCTCACAGTCCTGTTCGTCAGACCCTTCCGTGGTCACCAGGGGTAGCCTGCTGAGCTCGTCGGTACAGTTGTCTGTGCCTGGTCTGTGCCTTATTGTGTAGTTGTGGGACACCAGCATGAGTGCCCACCGTTGAATTCGCACCGAGGCGTTGCCGTTTATTGCCTTGCTCTCGGATAGGACGGACGTGAGGGGCTTGTGGTCGGTTTCTAACGCGAACTTGGCCCCGAAAAGGTATTCTGCATCTTTTTGACACCATACACACACGCGAGCACCTCCTTCTCTACCATTCCGTACCCGCGCTCCGCCCGCGACAGTGACCTGGAGGCATAAGCTATGGGTTGTAATTTGCCCGCACTATTGACATGTTGCAAAACGCACCCAACCCCATACGTTGATACATCGCATGTGAGAACTAGCTTTTTACCTGGGTCAAAGAAAGTCAAAACACTGTTGGAACACAGAAGGTTGTGTGCCTTATTGAAGGCGCGTTCCTGGGCGTCCCCCCAAAACCAATCGCACCCCTTCCTGATTAGCACGTGGAGAGGCTCCAGCAGCATGCTTAAGTTCTGCATAAAGTTCCCAAAGTAATTGAGTAGCCCGAGAAAGGCGTGCAGTTCTGAGACATTCCGGGGCCTGGGTGCCAGGCGAATTGCTTCTGTTTTGGACTCTGTTGGGTGGATTCCATCAGCGGCAATCCTTCTGCCCAAAAATTCAACCTCGGTTGCGAGAAACAGACACTTGGATTTCTTGACTCGTAGGCCTACCCGATCCAACCGCTTTAGTACTTCCTCCAAATTACGGAGATGGGAGTCGGTGTCCCTGCTCGTTATAAGTATGTCGTCTTGAAATACAACCGTCCCCGGGATGGACTTGAGCAGACTCTCCATGTTGCGCTGGAATATGGCAGCTGCTGACCTCATGCCGAATGGGCATCGATTTTACATGAAAAGGCCTCGATGTGTGTTGTTGGTGGTGAGTAGCTTAGATTCCTCGGTCAATTCTTGCGTCATATATGCAGATGTGTGGTCTAATTTTGAGAAAAGTTTACCTCCAGCCAATGTGGCAAATAAGTCCTCCGCTCTGGGCAGCGGGAACTGGTCCTGTAGGGAGACTCTGTTTATGGTAGATTTGTAGTCCCAACAGATTCATACGGATCCATCAGGCTTCATGACTGGGACGATGGGACTTGCCCAGTCACTAAATTCCACAGGTGATATAATGCCTTCCCGCAGAAGCCTGTCTAGTTCGTGTTCAATCTTTTCCCTCATCACATAGGATACAGCTCTGGTCTTGTGATGGACCGGTCTAGCATCCTGTGTGATGTAGATTTTGACTGTGGCCCCTTTGAAAGTGCCCACACCTGGCTGAAAGAGATGTTCAAATCGCTTTATAACTGTTGAGCAGGAGGTCCGTTTCTCTAATGACATGGCATGGACATCATCCCATTTCCAGTCTAGTTTTGCCAGCTAGCTTCTCCCCAGCAGTGCTGGGGGGTCTCCGGGATCAATCCACAGGGGAAGTCGGTTCACTGTCCCTTTGTGTGTGACAGAGAGCATGGCGCTGCCGAGGACTGGTATGATTTCTTTGGTATAGGTCCTTAGTTTGGTGTCGACCCTTGTGAGTTTTGGTCTGTCTCTTTTATGCGGCCACAGTTGTTCAAATTGTTGAGCGCCCATGAGAGATTGACTCGCTCCTGTATTCAGCTCCATGTTGACAGATATCCCATTGAGTAGGACCCTCATCATTATAGGAGGAGTCCTGTTGTAGGAGCAGCGGCCATTGATCGTGTTGACCCGCTGTACATCGGTATCCCGGGTACTCTCCCCACCATCTTCTGGTCCGCTTTCCGACCCATTCAATTCGTATACCAGCCGAGCTGCTGTTTTTTTGCACATGCGAGCCAAATGACCTGTATATTCACAATTTCTGCAAACAGCCTGCTGAAATCGACATCCCCTTGACAAGTGCCCACCCCCACACTTCCAGCACAGACCTGTTCCATTGTTCAAAGTGTTTCCAAAGAATGAGCTGCGTCTGGCTGATCTCTCTTGAGCTTCTCTCAGTTTGTAGTTGATTGCTTGCATTGTGGGTTGATGAGGTGTGAACGGCCGTTCCTGTGGCCCTTGATGGCTTCTGCCTGCTGTCGAGAGCCTGTTTTCCCGGTTTTGTCTGTGTGTGGGGGTAGCAGCTTGTTTAGTGCTGTGAACTTCTTGTTCCGATTTTTCGTTAGTTGTCGTACCTGCATTGTAAATCAACCTCGTTTCTTCTTCCCCTACCAAGAATGTCTGTGCAACCAGTGCTGCTGCCTCTAAGGTCAGGTTCTTGGTCTCTATGAGCTTTCGGAATATGCCTGCGTGGCCTATTCCTTCAATGAAAAAGTTTCTCAGCATTTCTCTTCTCAGTTCATTGGAGAACTCACTAAAACTAGCCAACCTCCGAAGTTCCGTCTCGAAGTCGGGTATGCTCTAGGCCACACAGCGTCTGTAGTTGTAGAACCTGTGTCTGGCCATGTGTAGGCTGCTCGCTGGCTTCAGGTGGTCTCTTACCAGTGTGCTCAATTCTTCAAACGACTTCTTGCTGGTTTCTCGGGTGTCAACAGATCCTTCATTAAAGCGTATGTCTGCGAGCCACAGCTGGTCAAGAGATGGGCTCTTCTCTTGTCTGCCTTATCGTCGCCTAACCAGTCTTTGGTTACAAAGCTTTGCTGGAGCCTTTCTATAAAGTCCTCCCAATTGTCTCCCGCATTGTACTTTTCATCTGACCCGTTGTTCGCCATTCTGTGGATTCTGTAATCCCGTAACCCGTCGCCACTGTAAAGTCCTGTCCCCTCAGTACAGATTCACATGAGGCATGTCGTGAAGTCAAGGTCACTCTGGACCTGCACCTTTATTTCACAGCTCTAGAATGCTGCACCTGCCTGAGACCTGTCCTTATATACCTGTCTCTTGCAAGTGCACCCCTTGTGGTAAGGTATGCTGGTGGTTACAGGTCATATCTTATTACAGTCATGTACAGCATGTTAGGATACAGTTATATATAATAATGTAAGATACATGACAATTACTAATACTGTTTGGGGTCCGATAAACAACTCCCACCAATGTTTTCTGCCCCTTGCTATTTCTTAGCTCCACCCAAACTGATTCTGCTTCTTGATTTTCCGAGCTAAGATCCTTTCTCTCTACTGTTTTTATCTCATCCTTTATTATCAGGGCTACCCCCTCTCCTTTTCCATTTTGTCTATCTCTTCTAAATTTAAGTATCCTGGAATATTTAGTTCCCAACCTTTGTCACTTTGCAACCACATCTCCGAAATCGCTATTAGATCAAACCTATTCATTTCTATCTCCGCTATTAATTCATCTATTTTGTTGCGAATGCTTTGCGCATTCAGGTATAGTGCCTTTCGCTTTGGCTTTTTTTAATTTTTCCCTGATGTCACCTTAGTCAGTGCTGCCCTATTACCTTTGTTACTCTCTCTGTCCCTTCCTGACCCACTCTGCTTATGTTTACCCAAAACTCTGCTCTGCTCTAGAGCCTTGACATTTCTCCTGCTGCTTTTAAATTTCTGAATCCTCCCAACCCGCCTTCGTTAGTTTAAAGCCCTGTCTACTGCCCTAGTTATTTAATTCACCAGGACACTGGTTCCAGCCTGGTTCAAGTGGAGCCTGTCCCAACGGTACAGCTCCCTCTTCCCCAGTACTGGTGTCAGTGTCCCATGCAGTAAAAACCCCTGCCTCCCACACCACTCTGTCAGCCACGCATTTAACTTTCTAATCTGCTTGTCCCTATATCAATTGGTGCATGGCTCAGGTAACAATCCAGAGATTATTACCTTTGAGGTTCTGTTTTTTCATTTGGACCCCAACTCCTCAAACTCTTTCAGCAGAACCTCATTCCTAGTTCTACCTATGTCATTGCTTCCTATGTAGACGACGACAACTGGATCCTCCCCTTCCGACTCCAAGTTCTTCCCCAGCCACGAGGGGATGTCTTTAACCCTGGCCCCAGGTCGGCAACACAACCTTCAGAACTCCCGGTCGCGGCTGTGGAGAACAGTATCTATCCCTCTGACTATACTCTCCCCTACCACAACAGTATTCCCTTTCACTCCCCCCATTTAAATGGCCTCCTGCACCATGGTGCCAGGGTCAGCCCTGCTGCAGGCTTTTCCCTCAACCACACAGGCAGCATAAACCTCATACCTGTTGGATAAGGGCAAAGGCTGAGGCTCATCCAGCGCTGCAACTAGGGTCTCCTTACCTGCCTGAGGTGCAGTCGCACCCACCTGTCTCTGACCATTAACCAGACCTGTACCACTACCTAACCTAAGGGGTGTGACTGCCTCCAGGTAACTCTCCCCCTCCTTGATGCATCACAATATCGGCAGCTCATACTCCAGCTCAACAACTCTGTGCTGCAGTTCCTCGAGCTGCAGACACTTACTGCAGATGTGGTTGCTCGGGATTGCGATGCTCTCTGCCAACTCCCACATGCTGCAGTTATGGCACATCACCTGCCCTCCCATTTCTAACCTTATTTTATTTATTAATTAATTAAAGCTTTTATTCAATTGATATTTTAGGTTTATTGCTTAATTATTTTATCTGTTCTAAGTTACTAATTTAATAAGTACTCGCAAGTTATAGTTTCTCAGCTCTTAATTTAACCCCTTCCCTAACATAGGGCCCAAATTTCCCCATGAGTTCCACCATTTTTTTTGGTGTGACCTGATTTTTCTGGTGTATCTTTTAAGTTGCAAATATGGCCATTTAATTTGCGCCAGTGTAAGTGAGTTAGTTAGGTTTTTTGTTAGGTCGTTTTTTTTTTCAAAAGGGGGCGTTCCCAGCCACTTACACCATTTATGCCAATTTGGCCAGAAAAAAGTTATACTAAACTAACTTAGGGCAGCGTATGTGTCCACTTTTGTCCGCACAGAAAGACATTACTTACAGTTAACGAATCGGCGCAAGTAACTACATTTAAAGCACCACCAAGCACCAAACAAAGCACAAGCAGTAATAACCATTCAATAAAAACTAAAGAACTGAAGTAACTAATTAAATTAACAAAATTAACAAATAAAGAGCTGAAGTAACTACCTTCGACCTGGGATAGGGGAGGGAGGACGCGGCTGCCGCCCCACTGGCTTTCAACCCTTTTCGGGCAGGAATTTTTTCTCTTTTTGCCCATTTTCCCTTTTTCCCTTTTTGCCCACTGACATCTTCAAAGATCTTCACACATAAATTATTTGTAATACAATCTGACTGCATGTTGCTGGTTATTTATTGATACACAGGATGGGATGCAGGTTAAGCACATGGCTGTCACTGTATATGAGCTTCTTTAACATGACAAGACCACCACCCAACCAAACGAACGTAAAGCCAGCCCAGCATGGCAAGCGATGTCGCGACACGACAAGCTATCCTCGGTCCAAACACTAGACTGCAGCCAAAGACGACCAACCTCTCTCTTGTCCCGATCAAAACTCAGTTGCACCAACCTGTTTCTTGCAACCCTCAGCGGCCAGCCTGTATGGCAGGCCATTCGGCCTGGGATAGGGACTGGACGCGTTCTGCAGGCATCATCATCACAATCATGGGTCGGAGCCTCTGCGCATGCATGACCGCTCTACTGCGCACGTGCGCAGCTGCCGGCACTGTTTTCGGTGCAGGGCTGTAGCTCCGCCCCCCCACTCCACGAGGAGCGGCGCGCCAGGACCCGGGACACACAGCAGAGTGGCCAGAATCATGAGTACGTTTTTCGGCGCCGTTTTCAGCGCACAAAGTCGCCGCATCTCAGGAGAGTGCGCCGAAAAAAAGGGGTTGGGGAAATTTGGGCCCATAGAGAGTAAGTAAAAGCTGTAATACTCACCAACCAATGTACCTGCTCTCCTGTGACGTCACACTTTGATTTTTTTTCTTTCACAAATTGTTTTTAAACTGCCCGCTCCTCCGCAGGCCACGCACTTTTTAAACTTTAAGGACATTCGCTGAGCAGGAGTTGGGCAAAAGAAATTTTGACCGATTGCAAGTGCAGGATTTAGGCGCATCCGCTTTGCGCGCCTCAACCCGGAACTTTCTAGGGGCTCCGGGCGCGTGCGCACATCGTACCCTCCCGGAGAGACGCAATCTACGGCCCCATGTATTAATAACTGGATCCCCTGTTTTAGTGATGTTGGTTGAAAGATAAATATTGTCCAGAACATCGGGGAGAACTCCTCTGCTCTTCATTGAATAGCGCCATGGGATTTTTTTATGTCCACCTGAGAAGGAAGACGGGAACTCGGTTTAGCGACTCATCCCTCAACCAACTTCACTAAAATCGCATTATCTAGTCATTACCACATTGCTGCTTGTGGGAGCTTGCTGTGCGCAATATGGCTGCATGCTTCCTATATTACAACAGTGAGTACACTTCAAAAAGCACTTTGTTGATTGTACAATGCTTTGTCCTGAGGTTGTGAAAGGTGCTATATAAATGCAAGTTCTTTATTTCTTTCATATATGTGCACGTCTCTATCATTAAACAAAAGCAAAATATCACAGATGCTGGATATCTGTTTTTATATTAAGAATTGACATATGTCTAGCCTGGGCTTTTTCTGCCACACTTCAATTTCATTTCAGGCTTTATGCTTTTTCATATATATTATATGTACATACAGAGTTAGATTGGTCTTTTATAGTGTATGCTCATATTTTAGTTTGGAGCACTCAATGAAGTCGCTCCAAATCATTATCCTTTTTAATGGGTTTCATTGACAACTCACAGACTGAACAGCGAAACAGACCGTCGAGTAAAATCGTGTAACCAGTTAGCTTTAACAGAGATAAACAGATCATACATTATGAATCTGGATGACATCAACAGTTTCCTAACGTGGACCAATTCTATCTTGCTTCTTTCCATAATCCTAATCACCTGCACAGAAACTCACTATTTAAGTTTTAAACTCACAAATGTACGTGACGACTGACACATCCATCTATTATATGATCATATCAAAGACAAAGAAACAATTTCATATAAGGCAAAACTAACATGAGCAAATAAAATAGATTTTTCTTTATCAGAAAAACCAAAGCAAATGTAGTTCTTTATTTCTGACACCTCGTACTTTACTTATCACACTGGGTGTTTGTTTCTGCAGTTGGTTACGGTTCAACCTTGTCAATCTGCTGACACCAAAAATCTGTTATTTCTCCAGTTCTGTGTTCCTTCAATGCACACACACACACACACGCACACACACACACACACATTTTGACACACACATACAGTCACACACACACATACCTATATATAGACACACACACGCACACACTTTGACACACACACAGTCACACACACACATACCTATATATAGACACACACACACACACATTTTGACACACACACACAGTCACACACACACATACCTATATATAGACACACACACACACACATATTTTGACACACACACACACAGTCACACACACACATACATATATATAGACACACACCCACACATTTTGACACACACACACAGTCACACACACACATGTATATAGACACACACACACACGCACATATATGTTATCATCATCATCATAGGCAGTCCCTCGTATCGAGGATGACTTGCTTCCATGCCAAAAAGGGATGAGTTCACAGGTGTTGCAATGAAGGACCTAATATTCCAGATCCCGAACTACATCTTGAAGGGTGGAAGATGCCTGTGCGTGGATTTTTTTAACATGTGGTGACCGTTGCACACCAGCCACCACACGGGCTTGACAGAGCTAGGTCTTGGTCCAGTGGCAATGATTAACCAAGACGACTGGAGACTTGCTCTGCTGCACGGACCTAGTGCGCACACATATCGCAGTGTGGCCCGTGCTGCCCCTGGGCCTTCGCCTCTTCTGGGCCCTGAACTCATGCCTCTCCTGGGCCCCGATCACATCGCTCCATGATCACTCGCCGCTCCTGCAACCCGACCTTGCCACTCCTGCCTGTACCTGCCTGCGCTCCAATCAGCGACCTGGTCCTTGACGTCCAATCCAGTCGCCCTCTTCACAGCCGTCGCCCTCCTGAACCGACACACTCTGTACCTTGAAGTGGTATGCACCACGCTGCTCCTTTGAAGGCCCCGACCGCTGACGGCCCTTGCCGGTCAGGGCCGCTGCGCTGAATGACGGGTCGGGCCGCACGCTGCTTCTTTGACCCCGACCTGCTGATGTACCAGCAGGGTGGGTAACTGAGTGAAACCCTTCCCACATACAGAGCAGGTAAACGACCTATCCTGAGTGTGAATCCACTGGTGTATCAGCAGGTGGGATGACTGAAATAGATGTCTGAGTGTAATATCTCCAAGTTTGCAGACGACACTAAGCTGGGTGGTGGTGTGAGCTGTGAGGAGGACGCTAAGAGGCTACAGGGTGACTTGGACAGGTTAGGTGAGTGGGCAAATGCCTGGCAGATGCAGTATAATGTGGATAAATGTGAAGTTATCCACTTTGGGGGCAAAAACGCAAAAGCAGAATATTATCTGAATGCGGCAAATTAGGAAAAGGGGAGGTGCAATGAGACCTGGGTGTCATGGTACATCAGTCATTGAAAGTTGGCATGCAGGTACAGCAGGTGATGAAGAAGGCAAATGGTATGTTGGCCTTCAAGCTAGGGGATTTGAGTATAGAAGCAGGGAGATCTTACTGCAGTTGCACAGGGCCTTAGTGAGGCCTCACCTGGAATATTGTGTTCAGTTTTGTCTCCTAATCTGAGGAAGGACGTTCTTGCTATTGAGGGAGTGCAGCGAAGGTTCACCAGACTGATTCCCGGGATGGCCGGACTGACATATGAGGAAAGACTGGAACGACTGGGCCTATATTCACTGGAGTTTAGAAGGATGAGAGAGATCACATAGAAACATATAAAATTCTGACGGGACTGGACAGGTTAGATGCAGGAATAATGTTCCCGATGTTGGGGAAGCCCAGAACCAGGGGACATAGTCTAAGGATAAGGGATAAGCCATTTAGGACTAAGATGAGGAGAAACTTCTTCACTCAGAGAGTTGTTAACCTGTGGATTCTCTACCGCAGAGAGTTGTTGATGCCAGTTCATTGGATATATTCAAGAGGGAGTTAGATATGGCCCTTACGGTGAAAGGGATCAAGGGGTATGGAGAGAAAGCAGGAAAGGGGTACTGAGGTGAATGATCAGCCATGATCTTATTGAATGGTGATGCAGGCTCGAAGGGCTGAATGGCCTACTCCTGCACCTATTTTCTATGTTTCTATGTTTCTATGATACCTGCTGAAACACCAGCGAGTTGACACTGGGGAGGGACCATTCACCTGCTCAGCGTGAGAGAAGGGTTTCACTCAGTTATCCATCCTGCTGGTACATCCTCAAAACTGCCATCAATCTCAGGGTCTACAGGACTGTAGTAATATCTGCCCTCCTGTATGGCTCAGAGACATGGATCATGTACAGCAGACACCTCAAGTTGCTAGAGAGATACCACCAACGATGTCTCCGCAAGATCCTACAAATCCCCTGGGAGGACAGACGTACCAACATCAGTGTCCTTGGCCAGGCCAACATCCCCAGCATTGAAGCACTGACAACACTTGATCAGCTCTGCTGGGCAGGTCACATTATTCGCATGCCTGACACAAGACTCCCAAAGCAAGCGCTCTACTCAGAACTCCTTCATGGCAAGCAAGCCAGCGGCGGGCAGAGGAAATGTTACAAGGACACCCTCAAAGTCTCCCTGATAAAGTGTAACATCCCCACTGACACCTGGGAGTCCCTGGCCAGAGACCGCTCTAAGTGAGGAAGAGCATCCGGGAGGGCGCTGAGCACCTCGAGTCTCGTCGCCGAGAGCATGCAGAAATCAAGCGCAGGCAGCGGGAAGAGCGTGCGGCAAATCAGTCCCACCCACCCTTTCCCTCAATGACTATCTGTCCCACCTGTGACAGAGTCTGTGGTTCTCGTATTGGACTGTTCAGCCATCTAAGAACTCATGTTAAGAGTGGAAGCAAGGCTTCCTCGATTCCGAGGAACTGCCTATGAGACTCGAGGTGCTCAGTGCCCTCCAGGATGCTCTTCCTTCAATTAGGGCAGTCTTGGGCCAGGGATTCCCAGGTGTTGGTAGGGATGTTGCACTTTATCAAGGAGGCTTTGAGGATGCCCTTGAAATGTTTTCTCTGCCCACCTGGGGCTCGCTTGCTGTGTAGGAGTTCCAAGTAGAGCGCTTGCTTTGGGAGTCTTGTGTCGGACATGCGAACAACGTGGCCCGCTCAACGGAGCTGGTCAACTGTGGTCAGTGCTTCACTGCTGGGGATGTTAGCCTGATCGAGAACACTCACGTTGGTGCGTCTGTCCTCCTGGGCGATTTGCAGGATCTTGCGGAAGCATCTAGGTGGTATTTCTCCAGCGATTTGAGGTATCTACTGTATATGGTCCACATCTCTGAGCCATACAGGAGGGCGGGTATCACTACAGCCCTATAGACCATACGCTTGGTGCCAGATTTGAGGGCCTAATCTTCAAACACTCTCTTCCTCAGGCGGCTGAAGGCTGCGCTGGTGCACTAGAGATGGTGTTGAATCTCGTCGTCGATATCTGCCCTTGCTGATAATAGGCTCCCGATGTATGGAAATTGGTCCACGTTGTCCAAGTCTGCACCATGGATCTTGATGACTGGGGGGCAGTGCTGTGTGGCGGGGTCAGGTTGGTGGAGGACCTTTGTCTTATGGATGTTTAATGTAAGGCCCATGTTGTCATACACCTCGGTGAAGATGTTGGCGATGACTTGGAGTTCAGCCTCTGAATGTGCGCAGACGCAAGCGTTTTCCGCGTCCTGTAGTTCGACGACAGAGGATGGGATGGTCTTGGATCTGGCTTGAATACGACGAAGGTTGAACAGGTTCCCATGATTCTATAATTTAGTTCCACTCCAGTGAGGAGCTTGTTGAGTGTGAGGTGGAGCATTGCAGCGAGGAAGATCGAGAAGAGGATTGGCACGATGACGCAGCCCTGCTTGACCCCGGTCCAGACGTTAATTGGGTCTGTGGTGGATCCGTTGGTCAGGATCACGGCTTAGACGCCATCGTGGCGCAGGCGGACGATGGCGAAAAACTTTTGGGGGCAGCCGAAATGGAGGAGGACACTCCATAGTCCCTCACGGTTAACAGTGTCAAAGGTCTTTGTAAGTTCAAAGAAGGCCATGTACAAGGGTTGGTGCTGTTCTCTGCATTTCTCTTGCAGTTGTCGCGCCGTAAAGATCATGTCCATGTGCCCCATCGTGGATGGAATCCGCCGTGTGACTCCGGGAGGAGCTCCTCAACCACAGGGAAAAGACGGTGAGATGGATGTTAGCGATGACTTTCCCAGTGGCTGACAACTGGGAGATTCCTCTGAGCTATCGCAGTCGGAAGTCCCCTTTTTTAAAGAGGGTCACGATTATTGCATCTCTGAGATCATATATACACAGACACACATGCGCACGCACATGCTTAAATCAAAACACGTACATACAAACACACATACGCATACAGATACACAAACCTATATACACAAACACATACATACTCACACACACATGCATGAACACACACACCTATACACACGCACATGTGTAGGTGGGGATGTACGTGCGCACAGGTGCAGGCACACGTGGGGATGATGTCACTTGGGCTGCAGCTTATTACAGCAGCGATGTTATCGCTGCATGTGTATGCTTTTTGCTGAGGTATGGAGTGGGGCGCAGAACCTCAATCGGAACGTAAGCAATGTTAATATAGAACGACTCAAATCATTTCACATTAATAGGGGCGATCGGTGGTTTGTTACTTCCACCATTTATTTCAGCCGTCATTTGTACTTTTTTTCCAGCACTGCTTCTTGCGTAACCTTGACGATGTGTTTGTAATTAGTCTTTCGAGACTTTTGGCCTGCAGCTCGCTTCAGGGTAATGACATTTGCGACGCTGGTAGCAAATATATCCCGCAGAGACTAATTTTTCTTACATAACGGTACGGGATGAAAGCAGAGCTTTATCTGTCTCTGTCACGCACCTGGCATTGTGCATGCTTTCTGCTGATGCATTACTTTCTTCTGCTCTCAACAACAACAAAAAAGAGACTGTTAAATTGCTGCTGCGTTATCCTGGTACTTTTAAGAGGGTTTATGTAAAATACGTAAAAGAAAAATAGATCTAATTCCAGATTTGAATTTTTCTCATTATACATAGAAACATGGGTTAGTCTGTGTATCTACAGTTAAACATTCATTTCTGGGATGTGGGTGTCACTGGCAAGGCCGGAATTTATTGCCCATCTCTAGTTGCCCTTGAGAAGATGTTGGAGGGCATTCTTCTTGAACTGCTGCAGTCTGTGTGGTGAAGGTGCTCCCACAGTGCTGTTAGGGAGGGAGTTCCAGGATTTTGACCCAGTGACGTTGATGGAACACCGATATATTTCCCAGTCGGGATGGTGTCTGACTTGGAAAAGAAAGAAGGACTTGCATTTATATAGCACCTTTCATGACCACTGGATGTCCCAAAGCACTTTACAGCCAATGAAATACTTTACAAATGTAGTCGCTATTCTAATTGGAGGAAACTTGGAGGTAATGACGTTCCATAGGAATAGGAGTAGGCCATTTAGCCCCTTGAGCCTGTTCCGCCATTCAATGAGACCATGGCTGATCTGTGACCTAACTCCACATACCCGCCTTTGTCCCATATCCTTTAATACCATTGGTAAACAAAAATCGATCCTTCTCAGATTTAAAATTAACAATTGATCTAGCATCAATTGCCGTTTGCGGAAGAGAGTTCCAAACTTCTACCGCTCTTTGTGTGTAGAAGTGCTTCCTAATTTCCCTCCTGAAAGTTCTGGCTGTAAATTTTAGACTATGCCCTCTAGTTCTAGATGCCTCAAGTAGTGGAAATAGTTTCTCTCTATCTACCCACTATATCTTCCCATGTGTCTGCTGCCCTTGTCCTTTTAGGTGGTGGAGGTTGTGTGTTTGGGAGCACATGTATTCGCAGAACAATGTTTCCAGAGTATTGGACCCACAAACAGAGGATTGTGAGCGCATATTGTAACCCATGCGTAGCCAGAGAATCTCAGGCAATAACTACATTCATCCTTCACTCCTGTGCTCGCTGGCCTACATTGGCACCCAGTCCACCAAAGCCTTGATGTTAAAATTGTCACCCTTGTCTTCAAATCCCTCCATGGCCTCGCTCTTCACAAACTCTGTAACCCCCTAGAGCCCTGCAATCACCCCAAGAACTCTGACCTGCTCCAACACTACTTCTTGAACAACCCCCGACTTCCTTCACCCCAGCATTGGCCCTAGCTGTGGAATTCCCTCCCTAACCCTCTCTGCTTCTCCATGTCTCTCTCTCTCTCTCTCTCTCTCTCTCTCTCGGTTCAGCGATGGATCACCAGACTGATTCCCGGGATGACAGGACTGACATATGAAGAAAGACTGGATCGACTAGATTTATATTCAATGGAATTTAGAAGAATGAGAGGGGATCTCATAGAAACATATAAAATTCTGATGGGATTGGCTAGGTTAGATGCAGGAAGAATGTTCCTGATGTTGGGGAAGTCCAGAACCAGGGGTCACAGTCTAAGGGTAAAGGGTAAGCCATTTAGGACCGAGATGAGGAGAAACTTCTTCACTCAGAGAATTGTGAACCTGTGGAATTCTCTACCACAGAAAGTTGTTGAGGCCAGTTCGTTAGATATATTCAAAAGGGAGTTAGATATGGCCCTTACGGCTAAAGGGATCAAGGGGTATGGAGAGAAAGCAGGAATGGGGTACTGAAGTTGCATGATCAGTCATGATCATATTGAATGGTGGTGCAGGCTCAAAGGGCCGAATGGCCTACTCCTGCACCTATTTTCTATGTTTTTATGGTTTCTATGTTTTTTCCTTTAAGATGCTCCTTAAAAATTGCCTCACGGACCCAGCTTTTGGTCACCTGTCCTGATATCTCCTTCTTTGGCTCAGTGTTAATTTTTGTCTGATAACGTTCCTGTGGAGATTCTTGCTGTCTTACTGTGTTAAAAGCAATTATAAACTGCTGCTACAACACAAAAGCAAAATACTGCGGATGCTGGAAATCTGAAATAAAAACAGAGAATGCTGCAAACACTCAGCAGGTCAGGCAGCATCTGTGGCGAGAGAGAAACAGAATTAACATTTCAGGTCGATAAAAAAGTTAGAGATATAACGGATTTTAAGCAAATGGAGGAGCAGGGAAAGGGGGGAGGGGAGGAAAGAACAAAAGGGAAGGTCTGTGATTGGGTGGAAGTCAGGAGAGATTAAATGACAAAAGGGATGATGGTGCAAGGCATCAGGAGATATAAATGCTGCTGTTATTTTAATTGTGTGTTTAGTATACTGTCGACTATTAGCTGTGATGCAGAGTCTAATTTGTATGTGTATAAAAAGATTGCGTCAATATATTAAGCTAAATGACTCTGAAATGATAATAATCTGCGCAATATCTTTTTGAGACCCCTTGAAGAAACTAGTATCTGTGAACAGTTTCATCACCTTGGGGTTTTTTCTAGTTAGTTATTTGACTGGCAATGGGTTTTTGATGACAGGCGCACAAAGTGACACCCACACAGCAAAGCAGATAATTAGAGAACTGCTTTCAAGGAGGTTTCATGATTCAATTTGCTTTTGGAATGAACATTGAAACACAATTCTTTCTGCTTGTCAGTCTCTTGCATTTCTGTTGCAAGGTAAAGCCTATTTTCTAATTAGACTCATTTTGTGCGCCTATCAGGTACATTTAACATAACACTAAGCGACAATTAACATAATTATAAACAAAGGCGATATTCTCAAATAGGGTCTGAGAAAATCTTCTAGGTTATTTTCAGTTATAAGGAATGACCAACTGAAAATAAGCTAATTGACATCGTAACTTAATATCATAGGCAGCAGAAACTGTCTGCTCACAAAATCAGCAGGGTTTTCTTTATACTTATATTTAGAACTTCACTGCAATTGATACTGGGGCTAAGAGGGTTGCATAGACCAGGGATTATATTCCCTTGAGTATAGAAGATTAAGAGGTGATCTAATTGAGGTGTTTAAGACAATTAAAGAAGTTGATAGGGTAGATAGGGAGAAAATACTTCCTCTGCTGGGGGGAATCCAGGACAAAGGGGCTTAAGATTCGGGCCAGGTCATGCTTAGATGTGGTGTCAGGAAGCACTTCTTTACACAAAACATATTCAAAATTTGGAACACTCTCCCCCAAAAAGCTATCAAAGGCTGGACGTCAATTCAAAATTTCAAAACTGAGATTGATTGATTTTTGTTAGATAAGTGATAAATGGACTTAATAAGAACATAAGAACATAAGAAACAGGAACAGGAGAAGGCCATACGGCCGCTCGAGCTTGCTCCGCCATTTAATACCATCATGGCTGATCTGATCATGGACTCAGCTCCACTTCCCTGACCGCTCTCCATAGCCCTTTATTCTCTTATTGTTTAAGAAACTGTCTATTTCTGTCTTAAATTTATTCAATGTCCCAGTTTCCACAGCTCTCTGAGTCAGAGAATTCCACAGATTTACAACTCTCTGAGAGAAGAAATTTCTCCTCATCTCTGTTTTAAATGGGTGGTCCCTTATTCTAAGATTATGCCCTCGAGTTCTAGTCTCCCCTATCAGTGGAAACATCCTCTCTGCATCCACCTTGTCGAGCCCCCTCATAACCTTGTACGTTTCAATAAGATCACCTCTCATTCTTCTGAATTCCAATGAGTAAAGGCCCAGCCTACTCAACCTTTCCTCATCTCTGGAATTAACCTTGTGAACCTTCTATGAACTGCCTCCAAAGCAAGTAGACCCTTTCGTAAATATGGAAACCAAAACTGCACACAGTATTCCAGGTGTGGCCTCACCAATAACCTGTACAACTGTAGCAAGACTTCCCTGCTTTTATACTCCATCCCCTTTGCAATAAAGGCCAAGATTCCATTGGCCTTCCTGATCACTTGCTGTACCTGCATACTAACCTTTTGTGTTTCATGCACAAGTACCCCCAGGTCCTGCTGTACTGCAGCACTTTGCAATCTTTCTCCATTTAAATAATAACTTGCTCTTTGATTTTTTCTGGCAAAGTGCATGACCTCACACTTTCCAACATTATACTCCATCTGCCAAATTTTTGCCCACTCACTTGTCTATGTCCTTTTGCAGATTTTTTGTGTCCTCTTCACACATTGCTTTTTCTCCCATCTTTGTATCATCGGCAAATTTGGCTACGTTACACTCAGTCTTTTCTTCCAAGTCGTTACTATAGATTGTAAATAGTTGGGGTCCCAGCACTGATCCCTGCTGCACTCCACTGGTTACTGATTGCCAACCCGAGAATTAACCATTTATCCCTGCTCTCTGTTTTCTGTTAAGATAGAGATCAGCCCTGATCTAATTGAGCGGTGGAACAGGCTCGAGGGGCTGAATGGCCTTCTCCTGTTCCTCTGCTGCAAAATGGTGATCAATGATCGCTTATTGAATCAGAAGATGCTGGTCCCTAAGACAACACTTTCGGGCTGCAATTCTTTGTCATTCTGTTCGTTTTATGTTTATTTTGAATCTTATTTGATATTTATGCCTTCGTGCAAAGCATATTATTCACAAATATCCTGCGACTAAATGCTATTTCCAGAACATTGCTCATCTCTCTGTCCCCACTTCACCCTGCTACCGTCGAAACCCCATCCATTTATTCGGACCCTTGTACATCTCAGAAAAAGGGAAGTATCTCCAGGGATTTCAACCCAACTTTAAAGAATCCAGTTTCTCTCAGTGGGATTGTAACCCAGATACATCATGTTAATTTGTGAACACACATGCCTTTTATAACACACAGCTTTAATAATCCCCACAGGTAATGCATGCGGAGATGAGAAAAACTGGCTCACAATCACATCTCCCCCTGCCCTAATCACCATGGCAGCCAGGCGATAGGAAGGGATGCCTGGACAGCGAGCACGCAGATTTAACGATTTTAATAAATCAATTTTGATTTCCAATTATCTTCAGGGATTAGGTTGGGTCAATAACATCCAAAGGAAGCCATAGCAATGAATTTTGATGGAGGGTCGCGCCTATGTACTAACCCCTTTTAGATGTTGTGCACTTCAGAGATTTTCTGTTTATTAATTACCATGGCGATATTAGCAGGCAATTATTTAACACATTCGCACCATCCTCTGTCTACTATTTCAACAGCATGGTTAATCCATTTAAATTCATTAAAAACCTCCTTGAAAATAGCAGATAGAGGAATGGCATTTGAACTCATTAGCCAGTTGTCGCAATCATCGCCAACAGTCATTTCTAGGTCACAATGTTCTTTTGGCCTTGTCGATAAACCTTTTTTTTTGCATAGAGTTACATATGTACAGCACAGAAAGAGGCCAGTCAGCCCAACAGCTCCATCCCGGTGTTTATGCTCCACACGAGCCTCCTCCCAGCCCTCATCATCTAACCGGGGATTTTGGGGATGAGGGGGTTGACTTATGAGGAAAGATTGAGTAGGTTGGGCCTCTCCTCATTGGAATTCAGAAGAATGAGAGGTGATCTTATCGAAACGTATAAGATTATGAGAGGGCTTGACAAGGTGGATGCAGAGAGGATGTTTCCACTGATGGGGGAGACTAGAACTAGAGGGCACGATCTTAGAATAAGGGGCTGCCCATTTAAAACAGAGATGAGGAGAAATTTCTTCTCTCAGAGGGTTGTAAATCTGTGGAATTCGCTGCCTCAGAGAGCTGTGGAAGCTGGGACATTGAATAAATTTAAGACTGAAATAGACAGTTTCTTAAACGATAAGGGGATAAGGGGTTTTGGGGAGCGGGCGGGGAAGTGGAGCTGAGTCCATGATCAAATCAGCCATGATCTTATTGAACGGTGGAGCAGGCTCGAGGGGCCGTATGGCCTACTCCTGCTCCTATTTCTTATGTTCTTATGTTCTAACCCTATGGACATACCCTTCTATTCCTTTCTCCCTCATATAATTATCTAGACAATATAAGGCAAAGATCCTCCACCAATCTGACCTCGCCACACAGCACAGCCCTCCAGTCATCAAGATCCACGGTGTGGCCCTGGACAACGTGGACCACTTTCCATACTCGGGAGCCTATTATCAGCAAGGGCAGGCATTGATGACGAGGTTCAACAGCGCCTCCAGTACGCCAGCGGAGCCTTTGGCTGCCTGAAGAAGAGAGTGTTTGAAGATCAGGCCGTCAAATCTGGAACCAAGCTTATGGTCTACAGGACTGTCGTGATACCCGCCCTCCTGTATGGCTCAGAGACGTGGACCATATATAGTAGACACCTCAAATCACTGGAGAAATACCACCTACGATGACTCCGCAAGATCCTGCAAGTCCCCTGGGAGGAAAGACGCACCAACATTAGTATCCTCGATCAGGCCAACATCCCCAGCATTGAAGCACTGACCTCACTCGACCAGCTCCATTTGGCAGGCTACGTTGTCCGCATGACCGATACAAGACTCCCAAAGCTCTACTCGGAACTCCTACATGACAAACGAGCCCCAGGTGGGCAGAGAAAATGTTTCAAGGACACCTTCAAAGCACCCTTGATAAAATGCAACATCCCCAAAGACATCTGGGAGTCCCTGGCCAAAGATCGCCCTAAGTGGAGGAAGAGCATCTGGGAGGCCGCTGAGCACCTTGAGTCTCGTCGCTAAGAGCATGCAGAAATCAAGCGCAGACAGCGGAAGGAGCATACGGCAAACCAGACTCCCCACCCATCCCTTCCTTCAACCACTGTCTTTCCCACCTGTGACAGAGACTGTAATTCCTGTATTGGACTGTTCAGTCACCTGAGAACTCACTTTTAGAGTGGAAGCAAATCTTACTCAATCTCGAGGGACTGCCTATGATGATGATGAGTTATCTAGTTTCCCCTTAATAGCATTTATGCTATTGTGCTGGAAAACCGGGAGTGTCATAAATCAGGATTCCATGCTGCAGACCGATCGCGGAGCAAAACCAAAAACCAAACTGAGCCTTGTGCCCCACGCCACCATTTTGTTTTTGTCCAACTTACCAGTTGTTCACCGTTGACACTGGTGGCCCAGTGGAGGCCCATCAAAGCACCTGAAGAGCTCGCAGTATGCCTTCCCTTTAACAGAAGGGGAGGGGCATTGAAACGCATCAGCGCTATGCAGAGAGGCCGGTTGGTTCTCTGCGTTGCACCTGGGCAGCGCCCCCGATCCTGTCCCGAAAGGAAGTGGTGCACGTGGCATTGCATTCCACTTTCTGTGAGGGGCTGTAAGGACTGGAAGTATCGAACCCCCAAGGACTTTTTGGACATTGTCTGGACATTACGTTTAATATTTCTTTCACCACAGAAAGAAAGCTGGAAGCTGTTTATGGGAGGGGCCCAGGTGCAGTTCCATGTTGGACTTAGAATGATGGGCAGGGAGTCTGGGATGACAATGGCTAACATAAGGCAGGAGGTGGGCTAATGGAGTCCATTGTTAGGCAAGGTGACCTCATCAATCAGTGATTACCAGAACAATAGAGAGCCATTAAGCCAAAATGCCTGGAAGCGAAAACCCATCACTGGACTCAAACACAGGAAGCCTAGAAAACAATGAGCTTTATTGGGTAAAAGCAGAAGACATATCCACAGGAAACCTTGTAACAAAGGCCAAAGGAAAACACACCCACAGGAAGCTTCAACAGCAATGACCCAGGAAGGGCAAATGAACTTGGGATATAAAAGCATGTGGACACAGCTCTCTCTCTTGCCTCGCTGCTTCGCCCCTACAAGAATCCAACCCTCCGTATTGAGAA